>NC_057803.1:452865982-453165982 GCF_018294505.1 Triticum aestivum
TTTATGTGGCGTCGCTCAGACGCCCGACTGTGGCATTTCTTTTAAAGCCCTTTATGTGGCGTCTCTCAGACGCCCGACTGTGGCATTTCTTTTAAAGCCCTTTATGTGGCGTCGCTCAGGCGTCTGACTGTGGCATTTCTTTTAAAGCCCTTTATGTGGGGTTGCTCAGACACCCGACTGTGGCATTTCTTTTAAAGCCCTTTATGTGGCGTCGCTCAGACGCCCGACTGTGGCATTTCTTTTAAAGCCCTTTATGTGGCGTTGCTCAGACGCCCGACTGTGGCATTTCTTTTAAAGCCCCTTATGTGGTGTCGCCTAGACGCCCGACTGCGGCGTGCTTTATTTATTTATCTTCCTATCGAGGTGTCGCTTCAGACACCCGATTGGGTTTACAGTTATTTTGTTGGGTTTTCGAGCGGACTACCGCCGACCCCCTTTTTACCTGTCTTGTTTTTACAAATTAATGTGCCACTGTTAAAATACTCATGACGCATCCATGCATGCATTTGTTATATCTTACGTCCGAACTATCTTGCGAGTACTTTCAAAGTACTCACCTGGCTTGTTGATTTGGCCAGATGCTGACGAAGGCGATCTCATGGATGAAGAATTTGATAGCGAGTCTGACGCCTAGAGGAATCCCAGTTAGTCTCGTGCGACCCTGGATTTGGTCACTGTATTATATCCGCTTCCGCTACCAAATAAATTCATCGAGCCTCACCTCGACGCTTGATGAGATGCCAGTTTTAGAGTCATGTATCTCACTCCCCGCTGTGTTTTTCCACCACCACCCTATCCTCGAGTCAGTAGTATGCCTCCACACCACTGTGTCATGTCCGCCATTATGTATAATTATTGGCGTGCTTGTAATAATTTGGTTGAGCAACCGTAGCTCGACCCTGTAATATATTTTATGCTACTGGCTTATTGTATCAAGAATTTGTCTACCGGTAAGGAGGATTTTTCTCATACTGGACTCAAAAGATTGGTTTCTCAATAAACAATTTTATTGGAAAACCGGTCGTGACAAGCTTGGTATCAGAGCCAGGCTGACTGTAGGAAGCCACTAGGTGCGATCGCTAATTGGTTATTAGCATGATAGAGCCAATTTATATTTTTTTGCAATTGTAGTCATTTTCTGACAGTCAGCATAAATTTATGATCTAACCATTCAGAATTTTTGCCTACTTTTGTAGATGGCCGACAACAGCTGCGAGTCTCAGACATTCGCCAACATGCCCGATGGGTTCGTCAAGCTTCTCTCCTTCATCGTTCAGGTCGCGATGGGGCCATTCGTGCGCCCAGTCTTCACACTCTGCCAGCATCGAGTCAACGACAGTCTGACCATGCACCAGGCCGCGGTACAGTTCAAGGGAGGGCGTGGTGAGTTACGCCGCTTCCGGTTCTTGGGAAGAGCCATGCCTACGGAGAGGCATGCTATGCAGATGGCAGCCCGCGAGGCGATAGCTCGTCTCAGGGATGTCCTTCCCGTGATGAAGGCTCGTCGTTACCGTTATCTTCCATGCCATGTGCCTTACACCTGTCACTACGCATTCTCCTGCCCCAGAGGAGAACGAGACGAGGCTTTTGAGATGCTTATTGAGTATCTCCGGGCCCTGGAGGCAGCCTTCGACAACCTGGTGGACGACTTCGTGGCTGCCCGCATGGACTCAGTCCATGGCTGTGCCGCCAACAGGAGGGAACTCCTGCCCACCGCACCGCCACTGACTTTTGTCTCATCCTCAACATCTTATGCACCTACTCGTCGCCTGCCTTCTACCGAAGAGTTCAACCAAGTCATTGCGCCCACTCCAACGCGCACTGCACCACCCTTCGCGCCCACTCCTGTTCGTGTTGTTCCGCCCTTGGCACCCGCTCCATCTACTCGGCGCAACACTACACGTATGGAGCCTATTAGCGAGGAGGAAGTCGAGTCCCCAGCCTCGCTACGCCTCACCCTCGGCAGGGCAAAGGAGATTGTCAACATCTCCGCCTGAGTACGGTTAGCCGCCATGCAATGTACCGCTTTGTACGATATGTTTATATGTACATAGGTTGTGAGAAGTAGCCTGTTTGCGCATCATGTAGGATCTGGAGGAGTGCACTAGCCTAAATAACATGTCAGGATTATGTACGCATATCCTGAGTGATGTATTGTATAATTACCGCCTGCGTGTAAGATATGTAATGAGCAGTCCTTCTCCGTGCGCAAATCGATTTGTTTTTCTTAAGTAAGCTTGGTTATTTAATTTTTTTGCCAGCTTTGTGCATTTATGGAATTGTTTTTGCGGCCCTTTTCGCTTTTCTTATGGGTTTTACAAAATATATCCCTAGAGTGAAAAATGTCTCGTCCTTGGACTCGCTCCATGCCAACTCCACCAGAGGAAAATTATGATACACAACCCAGCAACAAGTTCACACAGGGACAGTCAAGCCAACAGGGCAGTGAATCGGCACTTTCACAAATGTGTCGCCTTTATGAGCAGAGTCAGCAACAACATCGGGAAATGATGAACCAAGTCATCAACATGGAAAATCACCATGGACAGTATCAGCAGCATTCCAAGTTATCTGAGCTACATAAGACACGTCCCCAAACATTTTCTCATACTGACAAGCCTCTTGAAGCCGAGGACTGGCTTTGAGATATGGAGAGAAAATTAGTTATTGCAAAATGTTCAGACCCCGAGAAGGTACTATATGCCCCGCACTATCTCACAGGAGCAGCTGCATCATGGTGGGAGAATTTTCTGCACATGCACCCCAACGAAAGTGATATAACCTGGGATGATTTCAAGGAAGGTTTCCGTGGTGCACACATTCCTAAGAGTATTATGAAAATCAAGAAGAGAGAGTTCGATGACCTCAAACAAAGGAACATGACAGTGTCAGAATACAACGGTCAATTTACTCTATTGTCTCGCTACGCCAATGAAGAACGTATGACTGAAAGCAAGAAGATGGAGAAATTCCTTGATGGTCTGGCACCCGCGCTTAAATGCCAACTGGTCGTGCACACTTTTCCAGATTTTAAGACACTAGTGGACAAAGCCATTACTCTGGAAAATGAGAGGCGTAGCTTGGAGGATTTCCGCAAGCGAAAAAGAGACCAGACTACTCTTGCGCGCAACCACCGAAGCAAGATAGATTTTCAGAAAGGTGGGACACACAAACCTACGACAAACGTCTCACGCCCAACCAAGAATTTCCATGCAAGGGACAAGGAGTTCACATATCGCCCAGGCGTTACTTGCTACGCTTGTGGGGAGGAAGGGCACTATGCCAAGCAGTGCCCCAAGCCAAGGAACTCGACCCCAAAGCCGAACAACGGTGGCAATAAGTCAGCACCCAAGCAAAACAATTTCAACCCCAACAACAACCACAGGAAGGGTCATATGAACCACGTAACCAAAGAGGAGGCACAAAATGCTCCGGATATCGTACTCGGTACGTTTCCTGTCAACACAATACCTGCAATGGTTTCGTTTGATTCTGGAGCTTCTCACTCATTCATCTCCAAAAGTTTTGCTTTGCAAAATAATTTTTCAATGTTTCCCTTGGAAAAATCCATGATCATCAAGTCCCCTGGGATTCAGCAAGTCACTCAGAATTACTGTCAGGATGTGGTTATTGAGTTTGAAGGATTGAAGTTTCACGCCAATCTTATTGTATTGGAAAATAAAGGACTGGATGTCATCCTAGGGATGGACTGGTTAACCACCAACAAAGGTTTTATTGACTGTTTCAACCGGACCGTAATTCTCACACACCACCATGAGAAGACAATAAGAGTGTCAGCCAAAGAAACAAAAATACCCCGGCAGCCGAGATTGAATAAGGTGGACATTTCTGAGCTAAACAAGGTTCCAGTAGTATGTGAATTTCCAGACGTATTTCCCGAAGAACTACCAGGCATGCCACCAGACCGAGAGATAGAATTCAGCATTGAGCTAGCCCCAGGAACCACCCCCATATACAAGAAACCATACAGAATGGCACCATCCGAGTTGATTGAGTTGAAGAAACAAATAAAGGAATTGCTGGACAAGGGATACATTCGAGCCAGCTCCTCACCTTGGGGATCACCAATTTTATTTGCCAAAAAGAAGGATGGAACACTGAGATTGTGTATCGATTACCGAGCACTTAACATGGTCACAGTCAAGAACAAATACCCGATGCCACTGATAAATGATTTATTTGATCAGCTCGCTTAGGCCAAGGTATTCTCAAAGATTGACTTAAGGTCAGGATACCATCAGTTAAAAGTGCGAACAAAAGATATCCCCAAAACAGCCTTCACCTCCAGATATGGACTATATGAGTTCACAGTAATGCCTTTTGGATTAACGAACGCCCCCGCATATTTTGTTCACCTCATGAACAAAGTATTTATGAAGTTTATGGACAAGTTCGTTGTGGTATTTATCGACGATATTCTGATATACTCCAAGACACCAGAGGAGCACGCGGAACATCTCAGGATTGTGCTAGGAGAACTCAGGAAACATCAATTGTATGCCAAGTTCAGCAAGTGCAAATTTTGGCTAAGACAAGTAGGTTTTCTAGGCCACGTACTGACCCAAGAAGGTATCGCAGTGGACCCGGAGAAAGTCAAGGCCGTACTTGGCTGGAAGTCACCAGCCAGCGTAATGGACATACGAAGTTTCTTGGGAATGGCAGGATATTACCACAGATTTATTGAAGGATTCTCCACCATAGCCAAGCCAATGACGCAGTTACCCAAGAAGGACAAGAAGTTTGAATGGACAGAAGCCTGCGAGAAAAGTTTCCAAGAGCTAAAACGGAAATTAACGACAACACCGGTATTAATTGTGCCAGACATACACAAGAATTTTGAAGTGTATTGTGACGCATCCCGAAAGGGCCTCGGGTGCGTGTTGATGCAAGAAGGCAAGGTTGTCACATACGCTTCAAGGCAACTTCGCAAGCATGAGGAAAATTATCCCACTCATGACTTAGAAATGGCAGCAGTCATTCATGCACTCAAGGAATGGAGGCATTTCTTACTTGGAAATCGATGTGAAATATACACGGACCATAAAAGTCTCAAATATATTTTCACACAGCCAGAACTAAACTTGCGGCAACGACACTGGTTGGAATTGGTAAAGGATTATGATGTTGGTATACACTATCATCCAGGAAAAGCAAATGTAGTGGCCGATGCTCTTAGTCGAAACCCCAGCTCCGACGAAAATAGTCTGCAAAGCTTGAGACCTGAATTCCAACAAGAATTTGCCAAACTCAACTTGTTAATGATCGCGGAAGGCACCATAACAAACATGGAAATACAGCCCGACCTTGTGGAGAGAATTAAAGAAGCTCAGCCTGGTCACCCCAGCATTGAAGGAATTAAAAGAAAGGTGAGTATGGGCAAGGCCTCGGAGTTCGTCATAGACGATGGAGGAATATTATGGTACGGAGACAGACTCTGCGTGCCAAATATAGAGGACCTCAAACAGCAAATTCTAGCTGAAGCCCACACCGCCCCATATTCGATCCACCCTGGAGGAACCAAAATGTATAAGGATATTCAGGAAAGATTTTGGTGGCACGGTATGAAGAGGGACATAGCCACATTCGTTGCATGTTGCGATTCTTGTCAACGCATAAAAGTTGAGCATCAAAGACCAGCCGGACTACTGCAACCAAACAAAATACCTGAGTGGAAATGGGATGAAATAGGGATGGATTTCATTGTCGGACTACCTCGGTCACGACACAGGAATGATGCCATATAGGTCATCACCAATAGATTAACCAAGGTGGCACATTTCATTCCAGTGAAGACAACCTACAACACTCAGAGGCTTGCCAGGATTTATCTCTTCCGTATAGTTTGTCTGCATGGAGTCCCGAAGACTATAATATTCGACAGAGGCACTCAGTTCGTCTCGAGATTCTGGGATCATTTACAACAGGCTCTGGGAACTCAACTGGCCTTCAGTACAGCCTACCATCCCCAGACTGATGGACAGACTGAACGCGTAAACCAAATTTTAGAAGATATGCTGAGAGCATGTGTCCTCACCTATGGAGCCAGTTGGGAAGAATGCCTGCCATACGCTGAGTTCGCGTACAATAACAGTTACCAGGCCAGCCTGCAGATGGCACCATTTGAGGCTTTATACGGACGGAGATGTCGTACCCCATTAAATTGGTCAGAGACCGGAGACAGCCGCATCTTCGGCCCATACATGCTCAAAGAAGCCGAGGAAAAGGTCAAGCTAATCAGGGACTGACTTAAGACAGCTCAGAGCCGACAGAAAAGTTATTACAATCAGAAACATCGTGGGGTCAATTTTGAACCCCGTGAATTTGTGTACCTATGAGTATCACCTATGAGGGGACTGCAACGGTTTAAGATTAAAGGAAAGCTAGCGCCAAGATTCATCGGACCATTCTATATAGTGGCACGAAGAGGCACGGTGGCCTACTAGCTAGACTTACTCGAAGAATTATCCGATGTCCACGACGGGTTCCACGTCTCGCAATTGAGGAAGTGCGTAAGCAACCCAGAGAAACAAGTATCCCATGAGAACATTGACGTGCAGCCAGACCTCACCTATCGGGAACGCCCAGTAAAAATATTAGAGGGGTCTGAAAGGAAGACCCGACAGAAAACCATCAAGTTTTTCAAAGTTCAGTGGAGCAACCACACCGAAAGTGAAGCAACCTGGGAGAGGGAGGATTTCCTTCGGACCGAGCATCCATACTTATTTAAGGATCAGCTGAAATCTCGGGGACGAGATTTTTCCTAAGGGGGTAGGTGTTGTGACACTCCAAATTTTTATTTGGTTTTTCAGCAAAAACTTTGTTGGTTTTTGAAAAGAGGCCATTTAAATTTTTTCCAGAAAACCTTTCTCTTAAAAACTTCTTTGGCAAGGATTTTTATTTTTGTATCTTCTTCAAACTATGGTGTTTGATCATTTAAAACTCTTTCTCTCATGGTTGCCTTCTCAAAGTATATTTTTGGAAATTATTCTTTTTCTTATAAAAAGAACTCTGTGAATTTTGAGGTTTTTCTTATCTTGAAAACCACCCATGGTTTTACCATGTCTCTTATAGTAAATCTTCTCAAAATCCCTCCCTCCACCTTTGAACAATCTCAATCCTCTGTCTCAACAAGTCCAAACAAGTTTTGGATTTTATTTCAATGATTTTTATCTCTCAAATCATTTCGGCCAATTATTTTGAGCCTGAGTGATATTCAAAGCAAGTACCTCATTGCCTTTGAGTTTTTATCCCAAACCAACTCCCCTGGATAGTCCTTAGTACCCACAACCTAGACCCATCTTGATCCACTCTTCTTCTTTTCAAATTTTTCAAATTTTACTCTCTGCAAGTTTGGACCAGATTTGCCAAATTTGGTGAAATTCATATCTACACTTCTCCAAAAATTCCACAAAAATTCAGGCAGTCTCCTGGTGAAATGAGAGGCCACTCCACAAAAAATCAGCTCAAGCAGAGCCTCCCTCATACCAAAAACATTCTGTCGAACACCTGAGCTGCACTGTTCCTTTGCACATTCAGAAATTTCAGAGAAACTTCAGGGTTCAGTGTCGTTTCTCTTCGTCAGATTTCGGTCACGCGGCCACAGTGCCCTTGGCACATTGCTTGCCGCCTGGCCTGCTTGTCCGGAGCTCCACACGCGCGCTTGGCGCCTTCCTGGCGTCGGTGGCACCCTGGCCCGCCTGCGACGGTGTGTCTTGCGGCGGCCGAACCACCGTAGCGGCCGACAGGGAGCAGAACGGCGGCTCAACGCCGTTCGGCGCTGCCCAATCCTCCTGGTAGCTCCGCGTGGCCTCATGCACGACAACACACCCCGCTGTACCATCGCCGTGGCCCGGCAAGCACTGGGCACGCTCTCTACCGCCGACGGACCTGCGCCGCCCCGTTCCGTCGAAACCCACCCCAAGCTCCTAATCCAAGTCCGTTTAGCGTCTGAATGGAACCAGTGGACCTCCACGTTGATGCCCAACCTCCTAAACTCCCCGACCGAGCACTGCGCCGCCGTAATCCATCGCCGGAGAACCCCGTTCACGGCCACCGCCTCGGATCGTCTATAAAAGGGGACCCCGAGCTCGCCCTCGAGCACACACCCTCACTACACCCCACAGACACCCCGCCAGGCCACTAGGAGGACCTCGAGGAGGTCTCCTCCCCCAACTCCGGCCGCCTCGTTCCGCCTCGGCCACCAACTCGATTCACTCCGGTGAGGCCATCCCCGACGCCCAAACCTCGTCAGTAGCCTCCTCGAGCACCCAAGAGTCTAACCCCCACTCCAATTTGATCTTCACAGCTCTCTCCGACGAGGTCCACAACCACCCGAATCGCCGTCCGCCGGAGCCAGCGTCGCCGCCGACGTGGTACTCCCCGGCGACCACCACCACCACCCACCGATGCGGAAGGACGCACTGAACACAGAGGTACCACCTGATCCCCCTGCCTCGCCATGGATCGCCGCCGGCGACCACCGCGGCTCTCGGGCACCGTCGAGCTCTGCCGCCTCTTTTTGAAAATTCAAACCTGACGGGCGGGACCCGCCTGTCAACCTCTCTGTCCTTTCTAAACAAACCGTTTTCTGAAAGCGTCTTCTGCCAAATGCGTCTTCCCGCTGGGCCGGCGTATTCTTTATCGAATCATTTTCTGTTTTCATATGTTAGCCCCTGGGAACTTTCTGTTTCATTACAGATGAGTCCCTGGACTAAAACCCTTATAACTTTTTAACAGAAACGTATTTTTGATTGATTCTTTTTCTGTTCTCCTTACAATTTTGTCTAGTTTTTTATCAGATTTATTTGAAAAATATTTGGAGAAATTTTTGTGCACCTCACGGTATTCACGATAGCGCGTATATTTTCTTTATGCCGTAGATACCAAAGGAGGTGACGGGACCGCGAACTTCACCGAGCTAGGCTCCGACTACTCTGACCAGGCAAGCATGTTTGAACTTTTGATATGATGATTGTTTTGGCATGTTGCATTAAGTAGTTTCATGGCATGTTGATGAGCATACCGATGAATGTCGTGTTACATGCAACGATGAGGCAAGTGAGTTTCGAAAATCCATAAGTGGATGGATGTGAGTATGCATGGCCATGTGTTGGCATGAGGATGGATAAGATGGCAGTGTTGCAGCATGCCAGTCTTATGCCAGACTATATGACTTCAGTGTCAACCCGTATCGATCCAGTTCCTTCCACTTTTCCTTCCCTGTACTACCACATCTTTTCCGCAAGGAATATGGCTTAGTAAGTTGCAAACCGCTTTCTTGGTACACACCAAAAGGAGAGGCCATGATGATGGTTCCATGGCCCTGGATTAAAGCCAGCCATCCGGTCAGGGGGCATGGGTGTTTCCGGTTGGGACCGAGAGGGGGGCACCCCTTAGAGCGCGCGTATATAAATTCGATCCCATGCTATTCGAGATTGTGATCTCCCCGTCTCAAAAGTTTTTCTTGGACGATGTTTAGGGTGATTCCTGGCATCAAGAGGTAGGATGGATGTGTACTGGTTAGCTGTGTTTTCTTCCGAAATACTGTAAACGGAACTAGTCCTTCGTGACTACGGAAATCCGTTGGCTGTGGGAAAAATTTTCGTACAAACTCTGCAGAGTCATATATTCCTTTGAATCGTCTATTCCATGTCCAAGTTCGATATTATCTTATCCTGACAAATGTCAGTTTTGATGACAGAGACTCCGGTGAATCACATGAGTGCTAAGTCCGGTTAAATGTTTATTCCTGTGGATGGACTAACCTGTTTATTATCATGAATAGAATGTTTATTATGAGCATTACTTACTTTCAAATAAAAGCCCTTTCTGCGATGTCGCTCAGACGTCCGACTGTGGCATTGTTATTATTTACTTTCAATAAAAGCCCTTTCTGCGATATTGCTCAGACGTCCGATTGTGGCATTGTTATTATTTACTTTCAATAAAAGCCCTTTCTGCGATGTCGCTCAGACGTCCGACTGTGGCATTGTTATATTTTACTTTCAATGAAAACCCTTTCTGCGATGTCGCTCAGATGCTCGACTGTGGCATTTCTTTTAAAGCCCTTTATGTGGCGTCGCTTAGACGTCCGATTGTGGCATTTCTTTTAAAGCCCTTTATGTTGCGTCGCTCAGACGCCCGACTGTGGCATTTCTTTTAAAGCCCTTTATGTGGCGTCGCTCAGACGCCCGACTGTGGCATTTCTTTTAAAGCCCTTTATGTGGCGTCGCTCAGACGTCCGACTGTGGCATTTCTTTTAAAGCCCTTTATGTGGCGTCGCTCAGACGCCCGACTGTGGCATTTCTTTTAAAGCCCTTTATGTGGCGTTGCTCAGACGCCCGACTGTGGCATTTCTTTTAAAGCCCTTTATGTGGCGTCGCTCAGACGCCCGACTGTGGCATTTCTTTTAAAGCCCTTTATGTGGTGTCGCCTAGACTCCCGACTGCGACGTGCTTTATTTATTTATCTTCCTATCAAGGTGTCACTTCAGACACCCGATTGGGTTTACAGTTATTTTGTTGGGTTTTCGAGCGGACTACCGCCGACCCCCTTTTTACCTGTCTTGTTTTTACGAATTAATGTGGCACTGTTAAATACTCATGACGCATCCATGCATGCATTTGTTATATCTTACGTCCGAACTGTCTTGCGAGTACTTTCAAAGTACTCACCTGGCTTGTTGATTTGGCCAGATGCTGACGAAGGCAATCTCATGGATGAAGAATTTGATAGCGAGTCCGACGCCTAGAGGAATCCCAGTCAGTCTCGTGCGACCCTGGATTTGGTCACTGTATTATATCCGCTTCCGCTACCAAATAAATTCATCAAGCCTCACCTCGACGCTCGATGAGATGCCAGTTTTAGAGTCATGTATCTCACTCCCCGCTGTGTTTTTCCACCACCACCCTATCCTCGAGTCAGTAGTATGCCTCCACACCACTGTGTCATGTCCGCCATTATGTATAATTATTGGCGTGCTTGTAATAATTTGGTTGAGCAACCGTAGCTCGACCCTGTAA
Organism: Triticum aestivum; assembly: GCF_018294505.1. Taxonomy (NCBI): domain Eukaryota; kingdom Viridiplantae; phylum Streptophyta; class Magnoliopsida; order Poales; family Poaceae; genus Triticum; species Triticum aestivum. Next base: position 452,877,025 of record NC_057803.1, read on the forward strand.
TATATTTTATGCTACTGGCTTATTGTATCAAGAATTTGTCTACCGGTAAGGAGGATTTTTCTCATACTAGACTCAAAAGATTGGTTTCTCAATAAGCATTTTTATTGGAAAACCGGTCGTGACAAAGCCTCTGTTTAATGGCGTGGCTATGTCTCACTCGACTGAGATTTAAGAGAGAAAAAAGAAAAATCTGAAAGCACGGATCTTGATGTAAGATCCGACGGACCTATATAGCATCTACTATGACTTATAGCAAGACTGATGATTATATAAGGACGATTACTTTTTCTTTTTTGATCAAAGAAGGGCTTGCCCCTTCCGATTTTCATTATTGAAAACCACCATAATTCACAAGAAGTTCAGCACAACTCCAGCCTAACACAAAGGACTAAAAGCTACCAGATTGAAATCGCAACATCCCAAGAGGCCAACAAAGGCCAAACATCCGCGCTAGAACCAAACATTTCACAACCGACGACACAATCAACATCCTAAACCGATTATTACATCAAAAGAAACCAGGAAACTAGTCTCCGCAGCGAGCGGCGATGAGCTCTTTCGTGTCCTCAAGACGCTGCTTGAGAACATCCACGGATTCCCCCACCAGCCTTTGGCGCTCATTGCGGAGCATGTCATTCTCGTCCATAAGTTTCTTGACGATGATGCCGGTCCTCTTCAACAAGGCACTGGTCTCCTCCTGCTGGTCTGCACTTCAGACGATTTTCTCCCTCAGTAGGTCGCGCTCGGCCCGGAGCCTGTCATTGCCCTCCCTTAGTTGCCAGATGACGCCGGTAGCCTGTTCAAACGAGGCTATCATGTCGTCCTGCAACCTCGCCGAGCCGGAGATCTGATCCATCTGGCTATGGACGATCGCATGCATGCGCCTGTAATAGTCGTCGCCTGCCCGCGAGAAATTTTCCCAGGCCGCCGCGGCGTGGAGGGGCATCTCTGCTGCATTCGTGGCGCGGTGGGACATTTCTGCTGCTTCCGCGGCGCGGCCGGACCAGTCTGCTGCATCGACGGCGCGGCGGGACCTCCGTACTACTTTAGCGGCGCGGCGGGACCTCTGTGCTGCTACTTCCGCACGGCGGGACATGTCGGCTGCTCTCGCAGTGAGGCGGGACATCTCTCGTGCTTCCGCTTCCATGCTCGCCTCTGCCTGGTGGCAATCTCTCGACCCAGAACTCACGCTGGCGATGGAGGATGCAAGGGAAGGATGCTGAATGACTTTGTTTTTGTGGATGAGGAGTTGAGGAGGAATGTGCAGTCATCTTGGCATACTAGTATTTATAACCGAGTACTAATACGCTTCTAAGTGGGAAACCGTTCTGGTTGTGATCGGTGTGAACAGGTTTGCAATTCAATATAGCGTGGAGTAATTTGGAATGTGACGAGACGCAAGCTCAAAATTTATTGACGGTTCTAGTTTCGAAGTGCGGCACTATTCCCGGATGGAGTACTTCTTTTTCTACTCCCTCCTTTCTGGTTTTATAGGGCTTATCTCAAAATTTATTTTTTCCATTTTATAAGGCCCAATTTGGTTGTTCCCCAACACATGTTCAGATTCCAAGGTGCATTAAATCATTGCATGCAAGTATTAAGAGATAATTGACCAATGCATGTACTTTATGCATGCATGCATTGCAATTAATGCTTTGATAAACATAATCTTTTGAGAAAAACAATAGCCGCGTGGCGAGCTCTAGGCTAGTCTTTTTTTCAGACGCATTAAACCTATCTCTCAGAACTGCTCGCACGCACCATCGTGCCACCCACAAAAACTTGTACTCTAAGTTTAGTAGTACGTTATACAGGAAGAGAAGAGGTGCATGCACGCACTCGTCCTCTCACACACGCGTCTATTTTTTCTCGAAAAGGAGGATGATGACCCCCGGCCTCTGCATCTGGGAGTCACACACGCAAATTATTGAAATATATCGAGTGCAGTGCTTTGATGTGTCGCATCAACTCGTACATCAACGAGAAGTTTGATTATTGATACATCCATTTTGCATCATGCTTTTATATCGATATTTATTGCATTATGGGCTGTTATTTCACATTATGTCACAATACTTATGGCTATTCTCTCTTATTTTACAAGGTTTACATAAGGAGGGAGAATGCCGGCAGCTGGAATTCTGGGCTGGAAAAGGAGCAAATATTGGAGACCTATTCTGCACAACTCCAAAAGTCCTGAAACTCCACGGAATACCTTATAATAAATAATGAAAAATCCTCGCAAAAGATGAAGACCAGGGGGCCCACACCCTGCTCACGAGGGTGGGGGGCGCCCCCCTAGGGCGCGCCCCCTACCTCATGGGCCCCCTAGTGGCTCTCCGATGACCATCTTCTCCTATATGAAGTCTTTCGTCGAGAAAAAAATAAGAAGCAACCTTTCGGGACGAAACTCCGCCGCCATGAGGCGGAACCTTGGCGGATCCAATCTAGAGCTCCGGCAGAGCTGTTCTGCCGGGGAAACTTCCCTCCCGGAGGGGGGATCACCGCTATCGTCATCACCAACGCTCCTCTCATCGGGAGAGGGCAATCTCCATCAACATCTTCATCAGCACCATCTCATCTCAAAACCCTAGTTCATCTCTTGTATCCGATTCTTGTCTTCAAGTCCAGGATTGGTGCTAGTAGGTTGCTAGTAGTGTTAATTACTCCTTGTAGTTGATGCTAGTTGGTTTAATTGGTGGAAGATCATATGTTCAGATCCTATATGCATATTAATACCCCTCTGATTATGAACATGTTTATGCTTTGTGAGTAGTTACGTTTGTCCCTGAGGACAAGGGAGAAGTCTTGCTATTAGTAGTCATGTGAATTTTGTATTTGTTCGATATTTCGATGAGATGCGTGTTGTCTAGCCTCTAGTGGTGTTATGTGAACGTCGACTACATAACACTTCACCATTATTTGGGCCTAGAGGAAGGCATTGGGAAGTAATAAGTAGATGATGGGTTGCTAGAGTGACAGAAGCTTAAACCCTAGTTTATGCGTTGCTTCGTAAGGGGCTAATTTGGATCCATATGTTTCATGCTATGGTTAGGTTTACCTTAATACTTTTGTTGTAGTTGCGGATGCTTGCAATAGAGGTTAATCATAAGTGGGATGCTTGTTCAAGTAAGAACAGCACCCAAGCACCGGTCCACCCACATGTCAAATTATCAAAGTACCAAACGCGAATCATATGAACGTGATGAAAACTAGCTTGACGATATTCCCATGTGTCCTCGGGAGTGCTTTTCCTTATATAAGAGTTTGTCCAGGCTTGTCCTTTGCTACTGTCGGTGTCAAAACCGGCGGATCTCGGGTAGGGGGTCCCGAACTGTGCGTCTAAGGCGGATGGTAACAGGGGACACGATGTTTACCCAGGTTCGGGCCCTCTTGATGGAGGTAAAACCCTACATCCTTCTTGATTATTCTTGATGATATGAGTGTTACAAGAGTTGATCTACCACGAGATCTGAGAGGCTAAACCCTAGAAGCTAGCCTATGGTATGATTGTTGTTGTCCTACGGACTAAAACCCTCTGGTTTATATAGACACCGGAGGGGGCTAGGGTTACACAAGGTCGGTTACAAAGGAGGAGATATACATATCCGTATTGCCTAGCTTGCCTTCTACGCCAAGTAAAAGTCCCATACGGACACGAGACGAAGTCTTGAATCTTGTATCTTCATAGTCCAACAGTCCGGCTGTCCGGAGACCCCCTAATCCAGGACTTGCTCAGTAGCTCCCGAACCAGGCTTCAATGACGTCAAGTCCGGCACGCAGTATTGTCTTCGGCATTGCAAGGCGGGTTCTTCTCCAAATTTTGAATGTTTGTCAAGTAGTGTTCGGCACCATAAATGTTGGACTTCTTGGCTTCTGTGCCCAATAAGGGCTATCTTCCACATGTCGAATGAATACGATGAGCCAGGGCGTTTTTACATTCGCCCCCCTAGCCAGATAAATAAATTGTCTATTAAAGGGATGGGGATTCTTAGATCCAATTCATACCATCCTCCCACAGCGAGAATCCATCGGAGCGCGCTTTGGAAAAATCCACTCCAAGATGGCCTACCACCGCAGCTCCTCCTCTTGCCCCCGTAGCCCTAAGCCCGGTGATTGCGAGAGGTGTTCTGTCTCACACAGTCGATTAGTCAAACTGCAGACTCAGGGATTTCTCCCTCCAGTGTATATGGTTCCCGTCCGAGCCGGGCTCGCCACCTACAATGGCGGGAGCAAGCGGAGAGCTTCCCCAGCCCCTCTATGGGGGAGTGGGTGTCCCTTGTTCCTTACTTATTAAGGGGACTCAGATTTTTGATTCATCCGTTCCTCCACGGGCTCCTGGAGTTTTACGGCCTCCAACTGCATAATTTCACCCCTGCTTCCATATTACACATCGGCGGCTATGTTGCCCTTTGCGAGTTATTCCTGGGCTGCGAGGCTCATTTCGAGCTGTGGAAAAGGTTATTTTGCCTCGTCCCCCGCACACAGAAGGTGTCACTTTATCAAGTGGGCGGAGCCGAAATATGGTGCATTACCGAAACCGTATACCTGTCCGGTACTCCGAAGAAGACGTCCAAAGACTGGCCTTCGGAATGGTTTTATATGGAGGACGTCCCACTTCCGACCCTGTTCGATGGGGTCTTCCTGAGTTCAACAATGCTCCTCTGAAGAAACGCCGAAGCTGGCGCCCACGGAGCCCCCAGGAGGAAGACAACGGGGAAGTCCTTTACCTGATGAACCGGATTAAAGCGCTGGCTCAATCAGGATTGACAGTAATCGAGGTTATGTCAATATGCATAATGCGGGGAGTGCAGCCACTTCAATATCGAGGGCACCCCCTGTGGTGTTTTAACGGGGAAGATGATGCCACCCGTTGCGGGCGTAAGGGTCCAGACACTGCTGCTGCTTTAGCAAAAATTCTGTCCGAGCTGTTCAAGGGAGAGGAAGAGGAGTTCATCTGCATCAAGCCACGAGATGGATTCTCCATGTACAACTCTCCAAGCTGGGTGAGTTATATCTCCTTACTCCCATTCTTCCCGCATTCTTTATCGTAGGTACTCACCTTGCCATTTTACGGCAGGAACTGGGAAAAGCTGTAAGGGAGGTCAACAGCCCATCTCCACAACCAGAGGACCCTGACCGGGCCCTCGGTCCCGGACTCGAAGAAGATCCAGACATATTCGTGGAGCTGACAGACAGGCAGTTCTATCAATTGAGCTGTGATGACGCCATGGTGGCCATTACAGCCGACTATCCCGGACTGCTCCCTGCGTCGCACGTACGAAAAACCAAAATCCCAACTCCAAAAACTAGGATCCCCTTTTAGACACTTCACCTACCATATACATATGGTGTTTTACAGGGAAGGCATTCGGGACGCCGTGCCAAACCCGCAGCAACTCGCCAACAAGAGGCACCGAGGCCGGGTAGGCAAAAAAGGAAGGCGGTCAGGACGGAGACGCCGGCGTAGAGGTATGACAAAAACCCCGCTCCGTGGTTGTCGTCTTTCTCAAAATGTAATGATGTCAATGTTTCTTTAATAGAAAAAATGCTCGCCGGAATATGTCCGAAGAGGCTGCCAACCATGCTTCCACCAGTCGGGCTCCAGGGCCGGACATAGAGGCGAAAGCTGACATGGGGCGGATGTCGGATACTCCTCCTACAGAGGATTCGGATAGACTGTCCGCTACAAATTCAGAAGTGGAGAGCGCCATGAATCATAGGCATCGCCGGGCCATACTCCGTGACGCTTGCTTCTCACCAGAGGCATTTGATGCCTTTAATTCTGGAGACGCATACCTCCGTGCTGCTCAAAATGGTCTAGCCAGAGCCACGGACCAGTATGTAAGGGATGTACGGGTAAGCGAATCTGATGATTATATGTATCAGTAGCCCCTGAGACTTGAAACAGTTGGCACAACTAATTTAAGGATCATTTATTGTGCAGGTTCTTACAGAGAAGAATACTCGACTGTCACAAGAGCTAGAGGAATGCAAGACCCAACTTCGGGCTGCTATTGCCGCATTGAAGGAACCTGAAAAGTCCCCAGCTGGTAACATTTGTTTCAAAGAATGATAGGTACCATATGGTGTGCGGCATGGCTGGAGATCTAATAGTAGATATTGCAGATGACTCTGGAGAGAATCCGGAGGACCAACATGTTGTACGACAGCTAAAGGCTGGCGAACGTGTGCTGACTAAGGTCGGGCTGGAGAAAAACAATCTCCAAGACGCCAATACCAAGCTGAGCGTGGAACTGAAAGATGTTCGAGCCCAGCTTGCGGACTCCGAGAAGGAGAATAAGCGGCTTTGACGCGGCATTTTCAGTAAGTGCTTGAACGAACCCTTAAAAGGGTGCGGTGGAGAAGCCGACTAATAGAGTTATGTCTGCAGGTATGCTGACGGGTCGTCCCGCGGAGGAGATGCCCGGGTCTGCGGGTGATCTTCTACCCGAGCTCTCACAACTGCACGAACAAGTTCGGCGTGTGATGCAAGGTATTACCCAGGCCTTGTGGCCATCCGTCTCCCTGCCAGAAGGCATTGGAGAGCTTGCGGAGAAGCTCAATGGAGCACGACGACACTTCCGATTATGGAAGATATCGGCCTGCCGTCAAGGTGCCAGGGAAGCCTGGGCCATGGTGAAGACACGGTATACCAAGGCTAACCCAAACCACATGGCCGAGGTCGGACCTGTGGGGCCCGATGGGAAAGAGATCCCCGTTAGCTTAGTGTATGGGCAAGTAGAATTAACCACAAAGTATTCCCAATAGGATTGTAGGCTAGACAGCCTGTTGGATGGTGTAGAAGAGGAATTTAGTCAGTCTACATGACTATGTAATTAAAGTGACATGTATAATGCCTTCTAGCCGGATTGTAAATCATTTTTCATGGCGGACCTTTTCGCTTCAACCTCGGGACCCAATAGTCCGGAGTGTATCCGAATACCCGCTCAGTTATGTAAGAACCGGGGTATGCCTGGAAACCAGGCGTAGGGGTCATTAGTGCTTGAACAGACAAGTATCCAACTAGTTATGTTATATTACATGGGTAGTAAGAAACATCTTCCAGGGAGAATAGTTCTGTTAAGGGTTCCTTTCCCTGGGTACGCATGCCCTAAAGTGCATGTCCGGACTGCGAGAGGAGACGCAGGCAAAAACATCTGGGGGCACGTATGGAAAGTAAATAAAATCATCTTTTGTTCACCAATCGAATATTCCCTTAAGAACGCTAGCTTTCTGCTTCACCCAGTCTGAGGTACACATCTGGCTGACCCGGTGGTAACAATCACAAAGGTGCTCCCATTATGCCCTAGCCGAATTAACGGGAACGTAGGGCATAAATACAAGAGCCAGGCAACCCAGCTTGGCCAAAACTTAAGTCATATCGATGCATATAATGGCGAAGAAAAGGTACATGCAGAAGAATAACACATGTGCGGGGCATGAAGCCCAGATAAATAATTAAGCTTCTGTGTAAGAAGCCTCCAGATATAACGAGCGTGGTTAGTGCGTCAATAGTGTGCAAGCAAGGCACAAGTTGGCCCTTGAAGGCCTTGAGAAGGAATGAAAAAAAAGAAAGGAAGAGAAAAAAAACAGATAATGTATATGCAAAAAATGGACAGAGGAAGGAGACGCACATAGAGTCCGGCACTAGGCGTAGAATCTTCGGAGCCTGGCTGCGTTCCATGGGTTCGGCTCAAGTCGATTATTTGATGCATCCTGCAGACGGTATGCTCCACCGGTCAGAACTTGGTCAATAATGAAGGGACCTTCCCATTTGGGCTCGAGCTTGGTCTTTTTCTTCTCCGGCAGGTGTAGAACTAGCTCGCCAACGTTATAAGTTTTGGCCCGTACTTCTCTGCTTTGGTATCTGCAAGCCTGTTGCTGATAGAATGCGGAATGGGCTTTTCCCACGCCGCGCTCCTCCTCCAGGGTGTCCAGACTGTCCTACCGATCAAGCTCGGCTTCTCTTTCTTCGTACATGCGCACTCGAGGTGAGTCATGAATTATCGCAGGGCAGAACCTCCTCTGCGCCATACACCATAAAGAAGGGTGTGTATCTGGTCGTACGGTTCGGCGTGGTCCGCAGCCCCCAGAGTATGGAGTCGAGCTCCTCTACCCAATGCGTGTTAGACTCCTTTAAGGACCGCACTAATCTGGGTTTGATGCCGCTCATGATAAGACCATTTGCTCGCTCGACTTGACCGTTAGTTTGTGGGTGATAGACAGAGGCATAATCGAGCTTAATGCCCATGTTGCTGCACCAGAGTTTTACCTTGTTGGCCGTGAAGTTCGTGCCGTTGTCAGTGATGATGTTGTGGGGGACGCCATAACGGTGTACAACCCCGGATATGAAGTCTATCACCGGTCCGGATTCGGCCGTTTTAACAGTTTAGACTTCTATCCATTTGGTGAATTTATCCACCATGACCAGTAAGTATTTTTTCTTATGGGTTCCCCCTTTAAGGGGTCCAACCATGTCAAGCCCCCAGACCGCGAAGGGCCAGGTAATGGGGATTTTTTGGAGGGCGGTGGGTGGCATGTGGCTTTGGTTTGCAAAAAGCTGGCAACCGACGCATCGTTGGACCAAGTCCTGTGCATCTACCCGGGCCGTCGGCCAATAAAAACCTGTACGGAAGGCCTTGCTTACAAGGGCCCGGTGAGGGAGTCGTGGATTAGGGGGTCTCTGGACAGCCGGACTATCTCCATTGGCCGGACTGTTAGACTATGAAGATACAAGATTGAAGACTTCGTCTCGTGTCCGGATGGGACTCTACTTGGCGTGGAAGGCAAGCTAGGCAATACGTATATGGATATCTCCTCCTTTGTAACCGACATTGTGTAACCCTAACCCTCTCCGGTGTCTATATAAACCGAAGAGTTTTAGTCCGTAGGACAACAATCACAACATAAAATCATACCATAGGCTAGCTTCTAGGGTTTAGCCTCTCTGATCTCGTGGTAGATCTACTCTTGTACTACCCGTATCATCAATATTAATCAAACATGACGTAGGGTTTTACCTCCATCAAGAGGGCCCGCCTGAACCTGGGTAAAACATCGTGTCCCCTGCCTCCTGTTACCATCCGGCCTAGACGCACAGTTCGGGACCCCCTACCCGAGATCCGCTGGTTTTGACACCGACATTGGTGCTTTCATTGAGAGTTCCTCTGTGTTGTCGCCGTTAGGCTTGATGGCTCCTACTATCATCAATAGCGATGCGGTCCAGGGTGAGACTTTTCTCCCCGGACAGATCTTCGTATTCGGCGGCTTTGCACTGCGGGCTAATTCGCTTGGCCATCTGGAGCAGATTGAAAGCTACACCCCTGGCCATCAGGTCAGATTTGGAAGTTTGAACTACACGACCGACATCCGTGAAGACTTGATCTTCGACGGATTCGAGCCACAGCCGGGCGCACTGCACTGTCGCGATGGGTATGACCTAGCTCTGCCGCCGAACAGTACCACAGAGGCCGCGCCGCATCAGCTCCGACCCTTAGTTCGGAGCCAACTGCGCCAATCGAGGATGGGTGGTTAGACACCGCCTCAGGGGCTGCAGTCTCAACAGCGATCAAGCCGAACACCTGCCTAACCCTCTGCGCAACCCGTGACTCCAAGGTGCCAGACCCTTTCCCGGACTCTGAACCATCCGCGCCTCTGCCAATCGAATCCGATTGGGTGCCGATCATGGAATTCACTGCCACAGATATCTTTCAGCACTCGCCCTTCGGCGACATTCTGAATTCACTAAGGTCTCTCTCTTTGTCAGGAGAGCCCTGGCCGGATTATGGCCAACAGGATTGGGATGCGGACGACAAAGAAATTCGACGCCCACCCACCACCCACTTAATAGATACTGTCGATGACTCAACCGACATGCTCGACTTCGATTCCGAAGACATCGACGGTATGGACGACGATGCGGGAGGCGAAGAGGAACCACCGCCCACCGGGCGCTGGAAGTCCACTTCATCATATGACGTATACATGGTGGACACACCAAAAGACGACGACGAGGAATGCAAGGATGCACCGAAGGCTTGTTCCCTCGAGAAGCAGTCAAAGCGGCGGCGCAAGCGCCACCCCAAATCCCGCCTCGGCAGAAATAACGATCATACAGACCCAGCGTTGGAGCAGGGCGAACCACTGCCGGACCACGGCAATACGGGGTATCAAACCGAACAAACCAATTCTGTCAAAGATAATAGTCCGGACGACATAACGCCGGACAGGCACCCGAAGCAGCAGAATGACCGTTAAAGGCTTGTTGCCACCGTGAGGAGTCTGAAAAATCAAAAGAAAAGGCTCAAGGCTGCGCAGAACAAACTCCAAATCAGATGGAGTAAAGTACTCAACACAGCAGCGAAGTACGGCGACAATCGCCCCCCACCAAGAGCTACCCAAAGCGGAAGTTGCTACCTGAATTCGATGAGGAGGCCTCAGATCCCCCACAACCAAAAATCAAAACAGCCACCTGGCCGGATAGACGACCTCACGGCCAACACAGAGCGGCAAACAATGCCACTCACAAGACAATACACGATCCACGCGAGGGCTCGCACCAAAAGGACGACGCAACCAGATCCATCTATGGACCACGCAAGCGCGCCCCAGCATACAATGTAACACAACAAACATCCGAACAACACGGTACACCCAGATACAGGGGTGCCGCACACCCCCTATGTTTCACCGATGAGGTGCTGGACCATGGATTTCCAAAGGGATTCAAACTCGTAAACATAGAGGCATACGACAGAACAACAGACCCTGGGGTCTGGATTGAGGACTATATCCTCCATATCCATATGGCTTGAGGAGATGATCTCCACGCCATCAAGTACTTACCCCTCAAGCTCAAAGGGCCAGCTCATCACTAGCTTAAAAGCCTCCCCGAAAACTCCATTGGAAGCTGGGAAGAGACCGAAGACGCTTTTCGGGCAATTTTTCAAGGGACTTATGTCCGACCTCCGGACGCGGACGATTTGAGTCATATAACTCAACAGCCCGGAGAGTCAGCCTGAAAACTTTGGAACATGTTTCTTACTAAAAAGAACCAAATTGTTGACTGTCCAGATGCCGAAGCCTTGGCAGCTTTTAAGCATAGCGTCCGTGACGAATGGCTTGCCAGACACCTCGGCCAAGAAAAGACGAGAACAATGGCAGCATTAACAAGCCTCATGACCCGCTTTTGCGCGGGTGAGGACAGCTGGTTAGCCCGGTGCAGCACCCGTGACCCAAGTACATCCGAAGTCAGGGGCGAAAACAGGAAACCACGACGCAGCAAAAACAAGCACCAATGACCCCAGTACATCTGAAGTTAGAGATGGATACAGGAAATCACGACGAAACAGCAATAACAAACGCCGAAATAAAGAAGACAACACGAAGAGCACGGCAGTAAACGTCAGATTCAAAAGCTCTCGGCCAGGTCAGCAAAAGCCGCCCTCTAAAGGCGCAGAGATGAACTGTCCAGCCTAAACAAAATTCTGGACCAAATATGTCAGATCCATAGCACCCCTGGTAAACCTGCTAATCATACCCACAGAGAATGTTGGGTCTTCAAGCAATCCGGCAAGCTCAACGCCGTACACAAGCTGGAGGATACACCAAGCGAAGACGAGGATGAGCCTCTCAAGCAAGACACTGGGGAACAAAAGAAATTTCCACCAGAAGTCAAAACAGTAAACGTGCTACACGTGATCAAGGGAAGAAACAAAACGGCACTCCCAGAAAAATATGCCCAAGGGCCTATCACCGTGGAGGCCTGCCACTGGTCGTCTCAACCGATCACTTTCGACCATCGTGATTACTCAGCAAGTATCCGGCGTGCAGGATGGGCTGCCCTGGTATTAGACCCAATAATTGACGGATACCACTTCACACGAGTCCTGATGGACGGTGGCAGCAGTCTAAACCTGATATATCAGGATACAATCCACGAAATGGGGATAGACCCAACAAAAATTTGCCATAGCAATACTACCTTTAAAGGAGTAACGCCAGGCCCAGGGGCTCATTGTACGGGCTCCCTGCTACTAAAAGTTATATTTGGCTTCCCCGATAACTTCCGTAGCGAACATTTAACCTTCCACATCGCTCCGTTCCTGAATGTGTGTTATATCGACTAGAGGGGGGGGGGTGAATAGGCGATTTTTATGAAAGTCTTCAAAACGTGGAAGTTATGAAGACAAACAATAGAGATATGCCTATCACTGTGCAGCGGAAGTTAGATTACACTAGGCAAGCCATGGTCAAGTATTCAATAGAGTGAAAGCACAGTGACAGATAGCTGCAGTGTAATAAGGATCAGGTAGGAAGAAGTTATGAAGCCAAACAAATTATACAGTCACGTTGTGAAGACAGAGGATATAGCAGGCATGCAATGACTTCACAATGAGTAACAGTAAGTAAAAGGAAGTGAAGATGAAACCAATGACTCGTTGAAGACAATGATTTGTTGGACCAGTTCCAGTTGCTGTGACAACTGTACGTCTGGTTAGGGTGGCTAGGTATTTAAACCAAAGGACACACAGTCCCGGACACCCAGTCCTGAACACGCAGCTCAGGACACCCAGTCCTCACCGTATTCCCCTTGAGCTAAGGTCACACAGACCTCGCCCAATCACTCTGGTAAGTCTTCAAGGTAGACTCCCAAACCTTCACAGACTTCGTTCACCGGCAATCCACAATGTCTCTTGGATGCTCAGAATGCGATGCCTAACCGTCTGGAGGATGCACAGTCCTCAAGTGTAATAAGTCTTCAGATCACTTAGACAAGAAGACTTAGGTGATGCCCAATTCTCTCTGGCTCTGGGTGGTTAGGGCTTTTCTCCTCGCTAGGAATTTTCTCTCAAAGGCTTTGAGGTGGGTTGCTCTCAAACGACAAAAGCCGTGCACTGAAATCTGAGCAGCCAACCGTTTATGGTTGTGGGGGTGGGCTATTTATAGCCACTTGGCAACCCGACCTGATTTGTCCAAAATGACTCTGGGTCACTAAGGAACTGACACATGTTCCAACGGTCAGATTTCAAACTCACGCGGCAACTTTACTTGGGCTACAAGCAAAGCTGACTTGTCCGACTCTGGACAAGATTTGCTCTCATAGTCTTCGCTCGAAGACATAGGTTTTTGAATTAGGCATCGCAACTGTCATTCTGACTGGTTCTCTTCGACCCCACTTAATAGTATGGTGGTTCCTATGACTCAAGACAAATGAAAGAAAACTACGAAAGATCTAAGTCTTCGAGTTCCATAGGCTTCACGTGGTGTCTTCTCTTGTCATAGTCTTCAATGTGAATATCTTTATATACCACCATTGACTTCAATGTCTTCATACATTTTTACGGGTCATCTCTGGTAGTAAAACCGAATCAATGAGGGACTTCTACCTGTGTTATCCTGCAATTCTCACAAACACATTAGTCCCTCAACTAGGTTTGTCGTCAATACTCCAAAACCAACTAGGGGTGGCACTAGATGCACTTACAATCTCCCCCTTTTTGGTGATTGATGACAAACTAGTTGAAGTTTTCAACGGGGAATAAAATCTGTGAAGTTGTAAAGGATAAGGAATTGTCTCCATAAGTTGTACGGGCTCCCCCTGAAGATGTGCATATAAGTGATTTGCTTTTGGAATGCAAATGCACATGGCAGGATGTACTTGTGGAGATCCACTTCAATTTATGATGACAATCCACTATGCATGTAAAAGTATATGAAGATAATGACATGCATAATGAAAAATGGACGTCTGCAGAATGATCTAAGTGCGGAATTTATCCTCGCACATGCGGAATTTATCTTTGCAAAACATAGTGCCAAACAAGTAGCAGACGACCATCGAGTTTAAGTATTACAACTCAAAGAAGCAAATGTAGCAAAACGGGAGTTGTAAGCACGAAGCAAAATATAGCAAACTAAAGGCACCCGCCCATATTGACCCGCTTGAAGACTATCAACTTCATATGCTTCTCCCCCTTTTGTCAGTGAGGACCAAAAAGGTTTGAAGACATAGAGTTATCTATGCGTTCCCAGGAGCAGCAGGGTCGTTGGAGGTGTTTGGCGGTGCTAAAGAGCTTGGTGCCGAGTCGACGCGTGCTGAAGGAGGTGGAGGTGATGTAGCATCATCTTCATCCTCGATGATTCTTGCAGACACGGTGGCAGTAGATGAAGAGAACTCTGAGTCTTCAAGTGATGGTGTGCTTCGCATCATAGCCCTTCTAGGAGGTGTGGTGTTAAACTTGAATCTCTCTTTGAAGCCATCCTCTTGAAGATCAGCTTCAGAACACATCATCGTGAGTCCTTTCCAGGTGCGGCGACAGGTTTCATGTGCAACGAATGCATTCTTGGTGGCAAGATTTCAAAGACGATTTACGTCCACCAAGAGGCTTTTCATCTGTCTCTTCAGCCAATCATGATGCCTATCCTGCTTTTGATGAAGAGCCACAAGAAGCTCTCTGTCAGTAAGAGTACGAGCACGCTTCTTGGTTCTTGGAGCAGTTGTGCTGTCAGTAGCTTCAGTAGAGGCAGGGCGTGGTGCACGTGTAGTGCCAGCCAACGGATACACCCTGGAGATGGCTTCAACACCTTCAACATTCTGAGTAAAGCTCTAGTGTTCTGCATTCTGAAGACACAGAGGTTGCTTGGCAGGTTTGGGATATATGGCTTCAGCAGAGGTATCCACATCTGGCAAGAAGATCCGATGGTTGCGGGCTGAGGGCTGATATGAGATCGCAGAGTGAAGTTTGATTAGCCTCATTACCCACGGAGCATAGAACTTCATCCCAAATAAATCTGAGCCTGATGCAGCAAGTTGGCGTATGAAGAAGTCCTGTGCATTGAAGCATTTGCCATGAAGGATACAGAATATCAGAGTCTTCATTGCACCCTCAATCTTGGAATGTGGAGAGTGTCCTTTAATAGGCCAGAGAGTCCACCGGATGATGTGATAGATGGTCCTGGGCAGGTACTCAAGGTCTTCAACAAAGAACTCTGTTGGATACGGAGCATCGTGGGGCAATGGCTTTATCATGGAGAGCATCTGACTCATATTCGGTTCAGGCCTCTGGAATATGCTCTCAAGAGCTTCAGTGTGTAGTTGACAGCCTTCCTCGAAGAATTCGCCAGGAGTGGGTAGGCCGGTGAGCTCAATGATATCAAATGCATTGGCTTCGTGATGAGTATTTCCGGTCATCCACTCTAGGACCCAAGTCTTCGGATCTCTGTTGTATCCTTTGATGTGGAGGGTGGCATAGAATTGCAGCAGAAGCTCTTCATTCCAGTGCTCTTCATCAGTCACAAACTGCAGCAGACCCACTTGCTTGAAGCAATTCAACGCTTCTTCAAGACAGGGCAGACCAGCAATAGCTTCAACATCAAGGCGCATGTGTGGGAAGATGCGACCTTGGTTGTACAGGATGCATGAGTAGTAGCTGCGCTGAGGATAGCTCCAGAACCTATCTGATGAAATCCTTTCCCTTGAATAGGGGTTCTTGGAGCTGTAGAAGAACGTATTATCTGCCTTGAAGCTATTGATGTTAAAGGAGCCAGGTGCTGATGCAGGACCTGGGAACCTCGGCAGCCTTGGGACTGGCTTCTGGACATGAGGCTTGTGCTCAACATGGTAATCAAATTGAGGACCTGCAGCAGACTCAGGAACAGAAGTGTCTGGATCAGTAGCTTCGCTGTCTTCTGAAGCTTTTGGTGGGGAGGGCTCCACATTGGCTTCAGTGTTGGTTGTGGCAGCCTCCATATTGTCAGCCTCCACTTGACTAGCTGGAGGGTCAGACTCAGGCACGTTCTCCTGGAGAACGGCTTCTTGGTGGAGCGGGGGAGTGGGATCTTGTGGTACTCTTCATCTTCTTCAGCTGATGTAGCCGGAATATCTTCAGCAGAGACTTGAGGCCTTGGACCTTTGCGAAGCCCGCGGAATGCAAACGACGCCTGTGGAGTTGGAGTGGGCTGGGCCTCATTGTCTTCTTCTTCCTGTGGGTGATCCGCCCATGAAGCATCCTGTGCAATTGGCGTCAATGGACGACCAATGCTAATCAGTTTTCTGTTTTCAAGTTGAGGAAGGGCTGCATCATCTTGTACATTGTCAAGATGACCAATGTCTTCAGCAGCGATGGGATTGGCTGCTGGTATGTCTTCAGCTTCAGGAGCCTCTGTGGAAGCAGGCTCATGAACTGTCAGCTGACGTTCTCGTCAGGATGAACCATAGAGATGGGTTCAACTATCAAGGGCTCTGTGGGAGCAGCCCGAGCTTTCTTGATCTTTCATTTTTTCTGGGTGGGGGCAGAAGGAGAGGCTTCAGAGTGTTTCCTCTTCCTGGCTTCAGCCTCAGCAGTTCTTGTCTTCTTGAGCCCTGAAGCGGTTGACCGACTCTTTGGCTTCGAGCCAGTCATTGCAGTTGGGAAGGCAATAGGAACTGCTTCCTGCCTTGGTGCATCTGCTTCAGCTATAGTAGGCTTCTTCTTCTTTGCGGCCATCTTGGGGTCGATGCCAGGATGCCCAAGTGCCTTGCGCTTCTCAGCCTCATTGTAGGCTTGCACGCATCTGTCATCCAGAGTCTTCATCCGCTCATGCGAACCCTGAGCTTCTGCATGCTTCTTCAGAAAGTTTTCCTTTAGCTCGTGCAACATGATCTTGAAGTTCTTCACTTCTTGCACGCTGAGCCTGGCCATATGCTTCTTGAACTGAGCCTTTTCAAAGTCAATTTTCTGCTTCAGTTCAACTATGCGCTGGGCAATAGCAAGTTCTGAAGCAATAGCGCCTTGGAAAGCGACGCTGAGGCCAATTGGTAGCTGCAGATCTTCAAAGCTGATGTTTGCTGTAGCAAACCATTCGTCAATGAAGTTGTGGATGATGGCAACATCAAAGAGAGGCAGATTGTTGAATATTTCAGCTTCCTCTTTGCTCTTGATGAGTTGCTCAAGAGCGTCATCTCCAAGATCTTCATCGCTTAACAGATCAATTGTTTCACTGTGCAGAATGGCAGCAGCTGTGAGCTCTTTGCCGGTATGTGGCTGAGGCATCTTGGCCTTCTCGGGCTTGGAGACTCGTGATAAGTCTTCAGACTGCACACTGTCTTCAGGAGGTGTAGTTGCCAATGGCTTCGCCCTTGAGATTTTGGGTGGAGGGGCCTGCCTTGAAGCTTTTGGCTTCTTCGACTGCTTTGGCTTAGGTACAGCAGGCGCTTCATCAGACTCAGTGTCAGCTGCAGGCTCATTCACTGCAGTTCCTTGAACCATGATGTAGGTGATGAGGCCGTCAAGGTTGGCGAAGGGACCGATGACATTGGGTTCTGCGTCGCGTGTGCCATCTGCCCTTGGTGCTGAGGGACCAGGGTTGAAGTCTAACCCAAACTTCTTGTTGTTCTGCGTCGCTGAGTTGTGTGCAAACTGAAAGTTGCGCTTGAATAGATTGTCGTCACGACACCATAGCAGTGACGAGGGATGTGCATCAACAGGTTGTGGTCCACGGACCATGCATGGATAGAAGCTTTGGGCAATAGCTTCATCTCTGGACCTGGGTACAAGATTTTTGAATAGAATGTCTCCCCACGGTCTCTTGGTGGCGCTTTTCTCAGCATATTTTTGAGTTGTGAAGCGGTATTTGAACCATTGCTCTACCCAATAGCGTCGAATCCATTGGATTCGAGTCTTGCGCTGACCGTAACTCTCTTCAGGATCTGTTTTATACATTTCTGCCAGATCATCAGGCAGATCTTTGGATGTGCCGCCACGGCACTGTCTGCCCCCCTTCCTTGCTGCTGTTTCTGAAGCCATGAACTTTAACTTGAAAGGCTTCAAGACATTCAAAGGCTTCAAAGGCTTTCTCTTGCTGGAACTGGCTTCAGGAGAACTGATGTGATGCTGTAAGAACTCTGCAAATGAATGCAGACTATGAGAACAAAAGGATTCTCCCACAGACATGTACCTGTGACAGCATTAAGGTGCGAGGGAAGGGGAAGAGGTCATATGCATTCTCAGAAGATTTTGAAGATAAATCAGTTTAGAAGACATTGACCTCATCATGCGAAGACATTCACTCATAGATAAGAAGTTGGTTCCAGATTTGTACGAACCCACAGATCAGTACAAGTGAGGAATCTAACTACTTCATGAAGCATAAGTGAATATTCTAGGCATGTTATGAGATGCAGATTGAGAGAGTTCTAACTTGTGAGACTAGAAACTTCTTACGGTAGAAAGTGACAGAACCATAGGATCAAAAGGGGCTGTAAAAAGAAGTTTTATTTACCACACTGGGAACTGCTAGACGGAGAGGGAGATGAGGCCGAGCAGTTCAATCTTCCGTGCCCTAACTTGGCGACGGAAGACACCTACGGCAACGGCGGAGAGGACGATGTCCGCGATCGACGTGAGGACGGCGTCGGAGAGGTTGCGGCAGTGAAGCGCTTCGTCGCCGGTGTCGTCGAGAGCTAGCAGTGGCGCTAGGGTTCGTGCGAGGGAGGAAGAAGGATATAATGACCGCGGTGAGTGTGTATTTATAGTCACAGGGGCGGCACTGCGCTATTACACAGGTGCCCCTGGCGATTCGCATCTGAGTAGCACGTGGCTATCATGCGGGATTTCGGGGGCAGTTCCACGTCCCACGCACGCCTGGATTGTCGGGTGGTCGTTCCTACTTCTCCGGATTTCATGTGGATAAATGAGCATTGAAAACAGACTCAAATGTTGTCTCTGTGTCTTCTGCTGACAAGGACGCAGAGAAGACATTTGGCAGTTTCAATAGAATGCATATGATTTGGAGAGATAGAATTTGAGATAGAAAGCATAGAGAGGTTAGGGTCCAATCACATTCACTTAGTTCAAAAGATTCAAACAAGAAGACATAGCTATAAGTGAATGCTGTAGAGGACAGAACACTAGTATATATCTATATAATCAACATAGTGAAGATAATCATGAAGACATGTTGAGATTGAAGCCAAACCAAATGTGAAGACATTGCATGGTAACGCCAAGAGTGAAACACTTCAAAATAAAATGTATGGTGGTGGCGTTACCCACCGTATAGGAAGTATTAGACCCAGACACGGCGCACAATTATCGTGGCGCTCCGAAGTCAATTTCCATATTAATGTATTCACACTTAGAATGTATGTCTTCATTGATTGAAGATATACGTTACTTCGTGTGTTGCACATCTAAGTCATCAATATGCATAAGTGTTAGGATGTGTGCCTGATCACAGGACATTTGAGGATTCTAGGATATTTAGCTCACACCGTAACTTGCAAAATCTCTTCTCATCCAAGGGCTTGGTGAAGATATCTGCCAATTGCTCTTCAGTGTTGACGTGTATGATATCAATATCTTCCTTCGCAACATGATCTCTGAGAAAGTGATGACGAATTTCAATGTGCTTTGTCTTCGAGTGCTGAACTGGGTTGTTGGCAATCTTGATGGCGCTTTCGTTGTCGCAGTAAAGTGGCACTTGCTTCAGATGTACACCATAGTCCTTGAGTGTTTGCTTCATCCACAGAAGCTGAGCGCAGCAAGATCCAGTAGCAATGTATTCAGATTCAGCAGTGGAGAGGGATACACAGTTCTGCTTCTTTGAAGACCAACATACAATTGATCGTCCCAGAAAGTGGCATGTGCCTGATGTAGACTTCCGATCAACCTTGTCACCAGCATAATCAGCATCCAAGAATCCAACCAGATCAAACTCTGAGCCCTTTGGATACCATAATCCTAGAGTTAGGGTGTGAGCCAAATATCGAAGAATTCGCTTCACAGCTAAGTGATACGACTCCTTTGGTGCTGCTTGAAATCGAGCACACATGCAAACACTAAGCATAATATCTGGCCTAGATGCACATAAATAAAGCAAAGAACCAATCATGGAGTGGTATACCTTTTGATCGAACTCTTTACCATTATCGTCGGGACCCAGATGATGTTTGGCTGGCATTGGTGTTGTGAAGCCTCTGCAGTCTTGCATACCAAACTTCTTCAGGCACTCTTTGAGATACTTCTCTTGAGATATGAAGATGCCATTGCGTTGTTGTCGTATTTGAAGACCGAGGAAGAACTTCAGCTCCCCCATCATAGACATCTGATATTGCTCTTGCATCATATAGCCAAACTCTTCACTGTATTTCTGATTGGTGCAGCCGAAGATAATGTCATCCACATATATTTGGCACACAAATAGTTCACCATATCTAGGGAACCAGGTATGAAGCCTTTGCTCTTCAAGAAGAATTTGAGTGTGTCATACCAGGCCCGAGGGGCTTGTTTGAGGCCATACAATGCCTTGTTGAGCTTGTATACCATGTCAGGATGTTTTGGATCTTCAAACCCAGGCGGTTGTGCAACATACACTTCTTCTTCAATCTTGCCATTGAGAAAGGCACTCTCTACATCCATTTGATATAGAAGTATGTTATGATGATTTGCATAGGCCAGCAGTATGCGTATGGCTTCAAGTCTAGCCACAGGAGCAAATGTTTCATCGAAGTCAATGCCTTCCACTTGAGTATGTCCTTGAGCAACGAGGCGAGCTTTGTTTCTGACGACTTGACCATGCTCATCTTGCTTGTTGCAGTATATCCATTTGGTTCCTATTATGTTGTGCTTCCGTGGATCAAGACGCTTAACCAGTTCCCATACATTGTTCAACTCAAACTGTTGAAGCTCTTCTTGCATTGCTTGAATCCATTCAGGTTCCATAAAGGCTTCTTCAACTTTCTTGGGTTCTGAAATTGAGACGAATGCGAAGTGCCCACAGAAATTTGCCAGTTGAGTTGCCCTTAAACGAGTGAGTGGACCAGGTGCATTGATGCTGTCAATTATTCTATCAATCTGCACTTCATTGGCAACACGAGGATGTACAGGGCGAAGACTTTGCTCTTGCTGATCTGTGTCGTTGTTGGGAGGAATGTCTTCAGGCTGAGCATTGTCTTCATGTGAATCAGGTGCTGAGATGATAAGTTCTTCTTCAGGATGAGCTTCAGAAGGTATAATTTCTCCAGTTCCCATAAGCTTGATTGACTCACTAGCTGGAACTTCATCTAGCACATTTGGCAGTTGCTCTCTTTGTGAACCATTGGTCTCATCGAACCGCACATCCACTGTTTCAACCACTTTGTAGTGAAAGAGATTGAAGACTCTGTAGGAATGCGAATCCTTTCCATATCCAAGCATAAAACCCTCATGTGCTTTTGGTGCAAACTTTGAGGTGTGGTGTGGGTCCTTGATCCAGCACCTTGCGCCAAATACTCTGAAGTAACTGGCATTTGGCTTCTTGCCAGTTAGGAGTTCATAAGATGTCTTGTTCAGAAGCTTGTGAAGATAAACGTGGTTGATTGTATGGCATGCAGTGTCAATGGCTTCAGGCCAGAATTTTCTTGGAGTCTTGTATTCATCTAGCATCGTTCTAGCCATCTCAATGAGTGTTCTGTTCTTGTGTTCGACGACGCCATTCTGCTGTGGCGTGTACGGGGCTGAGAATTCATGTGTGATGCCCAAGGTATCAAGATATGTATCAAGGCCAGTGTTCTTGAATTCAGTGCCATTGTCACTTCTGATGTGCTTTATCTTGGCACCATAGTTGTTCATTGCTCGATTGGCGAAGCGTCTGAAGACATCCTACACTTCAGTCTTGTAAAGGATTATGTGCACCCAAGTATATCTGGAATAATCATCAACAATGACAAAGCCATAGTGGCAAGCAATAGTGGAGAAAGTTGAGTAGTGAGTGGGACCAAACAGATCCATGTGAAGCAGTTCGAAGGGTCGAGTAGTGGTCATGATTGTCTTTGAGGGATGTTTTGCCCTCGTCATCTTCCCTGCTTCACAGGCACCGCATAAGTGATATTTCTTGAACTTGACGCCTTCGATGCCTATGACATGCTTCTTCTTTGCAAGGGTGTGGAGGTTCCTCATGCCAGCATGTCCAAGCCTCCGATGCCAAAGCCGGCATTCTAAAGCCTTTGCCAGAAGACATACTGCCAGCTATGGCCCTGCTGAGAAATCTACCACATACAAATCATCTTTCCGATACCCTTCAAACACTAGAGACTTGTCAGATTCCATTAGTACCTGGCAAGGATATTTTCCAAATATTACGACCATGTTCAAATCACAAAGCATTGAGACAGACATTAAGTTGAAGCCAAGGGATTCAACAAGCATGACTTTATCCATGTGTTGATCCTTTGAGATTGCAACTCTACCTAGACCCAATACCTTGCTTTTACCAGTGTCAGCAAATGTGATGTGGCTCTTGTCGGATAGACGTAAGGTTGAGTCCATAAGAAGGCTTATTTTGCCGGTCATGTGATTTGTACACCCACTGTCAATAATCCATTCTGAAGACTTTGAAGGCACTGGTGTCGTACCCTACAGTGCAGTTAGGGGGATAGGCTTCACGAAGAGAATTGTGAAGCAAAAACATTTGACGAACCAGTGGGTTATGAAAACTTAGATCCAGATTAGGACTACTAGGGAGAGTAGCATGCGATTCAGGAACGAAATACATAGTGATGCCATTCGGGCATTTGATCTTGCGCCCTACAAGATTTTTAAGATCCCCAGCAATATCATCAGAAGATTTTGGTTTTCTGCTGGAGACCTTTCCCTGCAGAAGAGAGTTAAGCTTTCTTAACCACCCACATCTTCAAGGGTGGCTTAGAAGCAATAAGTCTAAGTGCAGCATCTAAGAATTTTGGCTTTGGAGTCCTAGCAAATAGTCTAGCAGGTGAACAATAGTACTCATAAGAATAGGCAGAATAATGGTTTCCCTGCAAAACATTTGCGTTAGTGTGACTCAGGTGAGTCCTCTGTCTGTATGAAGCCTTTGGACCGTATGAAACCTTTGGTCTGAGGTTTGTCTTCTTCCCGTGAGGTGTCATGAAGACATTCACAGGAAGATTTTCCAGACACGTTTTCGGAACCCAGATCTTCTTCATAGGCGGTCCATTCCTGCAGTTAGTACCAATGTACCTGGCAAACACTTCACCATTCTGATTCTTAAACAGTTTATAGTTTGCATCAAAGGATTCATCAATGATAATGGGGTTAGCACAACTGAAGCCAGATAGATTGGATGGATCTGCTGAAGATTCCTTTGCAGCAACCCATGTGGTTTTGGGGTATTGCTCAGGTTTCCAGTAAGAGCCATCTGCATTTATTTTCCTTACGAACCCAACACCCTCTTTGCTAGGGTTTCGGTTCAGAATCTGCTTCTTGAGGACATCACATAATGTCTGATGCCCTTTAAGACTTTTGTACATCCCTATTTCAAGCAATGTCTTCAACCTAGCATTCTCATCAGCAATAGCTGTGGTATCCTCAGCAGAGGGGTTAGTTACCACTTCAACAGTTGAAGATATAGCAACGGCAGTAGCAGTGGAACATTCAGCAACAGAAGTAGCATTATCATGCTCAATGCATTTAAGACATGGTGGTTCAAATCCTTCCTGAGCGGAACTGATCTGTTCGGCACGAAGTGACTTGTTTTCCTTTTGAAGATCTTCATGAGCCGCTCTCAATTTCTCAAGATCTTGCTTCCTTTGAAGATAATCATAGGAAAGCTTTTCATGATTTGTTGAGAGAGTATCATGACGATATTCAAGTTCCTGATACTTAACATGAAGATTTTTATGTCTTCAATTAAGGATTCAGATCGAGTCATTTCAGCACCCAACAGATCATCGCTTTTGTCTAACAGTTTTTGAATATGTTCCATGGCTTTCTGTTGTTCAGTTGCAATTTTAGCAAGTGTTTTGTAACTGGGTTTTGAATCACAATCAGAGTCATCGTCACTAGATGTTTGATAGTGAGTAGTGCATTGGTTTACCTTGGCACCGCGTGCCATGAAGCAGTAGGTAGGAGTGGAATCATCCTTGTCATTTGCATCGGTGTCGGTGATGAGGTCATTGTCTTCAGTGTTGAAGATGGACTTGGCGATGTATGCTATAGCCAGACTTGCGATGCCAGAATCAGACTCCTCCTCAGACTCCACCTCTGCCTCCTTAGAAGCGGACTCCTCCTCTGAATCCATTTCCTTGCCAACAAACGCACGTGCCTTGCCAGATGAGCTCTTCTTGTGTGATGAAGACTTTGAGGAAGACTTGGAAGAAGACTTCGAGTATTTCTTCTTCTTCTTGTTGTCAGAGTCATATTCCTTGCTCTTCTTCTTCCTTCTGTTCTCATTGTCCCACTGTGGACACTCAAAGATGAAGTGTCCAGTTTTCTTGCACTTGTGGCATGTTTTCTTCTTGTAGTCATGAGCAGAAGCTTCATCATTCCTTGAGCTTGATCGTGAAGACTTTCTGAAGCCTTTCTTCTTGGTAAATTTTTGGAACTTCTTTACTAGCATTGGAAGTTCCCTTCCAATGTCTTCAGGATCATCAGAACTGCTGTCAGATTCTTCTTCAGATGAGGAAACAACTTTTGCGTTCAAGGCACGAGTTCGCCCATAGTTTGGACCGTAGATATCTCTTTTCTTAGAAAGCTGAATGAAGATACAAGAAGATACTTAGGGAGTCGTGGATTAGGGGGTCTCCAGACAACCGGACTATCTCCATTGGCCGGACTGTTAGACTATGAAGATACAAGATTGAAGACTTCGTCTCGTGTCCGGATGTGACTCTACTTGGCGTGGAAGGCAAGCTAGGCAATACGTATATGGATATCTCCTCCTTTGTAACCGACCTTGTGTAACCCTAACCCTCTCCGGTGTCTATATAAACCGAAGGGTTTTAGTCCGTAGGACAACAATCACAACATACAATCATACCATAGGCTAGCTTCTAGGGTTTGGCCTCTCTGATCTCGTGGTAGATCTACTGTTGTACTACCCATATCATCAATATTAATCAAGCAGTACGTAGGGTTTTACCTCCATCCAGAGGGCCCGAACCTGGGTAAAACATCGTGTCCCCTGCCTCCTGTTACCATCCGGCCTAGACGCACAGTTCGGGACCCCCTACCCGAGATCCGCCGGTTTTGACACCGACACCCGGGCTGCGGCGTGGTGGCCGCCGAGTCCGGCGTGAATTTCTGCCAAAAGCTTCCGCCCTTCCTCTTCGGAGATGCACCTTTGAAGGACTCTGGTAGTGCTTTTTTATACAACTCCCCCTTGTGGACCCTGTAGGCTTTAGATCACCGCACTATGCAGCATGCCTCATTTTGGTCCTTGGGAAGTTCCTGCCCAGTTAGGTAGGCCAGGAATGGTTCTGTCCATGGGGCGATGATGTCCATGATTATGTGGGCTGAAGGTGTTATTACGGTGGTAGAGCCTCCGATTATGTCAGAGTGTTCGGTATCGGGCGTTTTGGCCGGTCCAGACTATTGTTACCGGTGTCCCCTTCCCATACCACGAATGGCTTAAACAGCCTCTCCAAAAAGATGTTGGGGGGACCGCATCACGTTTTGCGCTGATGCGGGCGAGGATATCCGCCGCCTGATTGTTTTCTCGAGCCACATGGTGAAATTCGAGCCCCTCGAACCGAGCTGACATCTTTAGGACGGTGTTGCGATAGGCCGCCATCTTTGGATCCTTGGCATCGAAGTCTCCATTTATTTGGGATATTGCAAGGTTCGAATCCCCACGCACCTCCAGGCGTTGAATGCCCATGGAGACTGCCATCCGAAGACCATGTAACAGGGCTTCGTATTCGGCTGCGTTGTTAGAGTTTGTATACAGTATCTGTAGTACGCATTGAACTGTATCTCTGGTTGGGGACGTTAGGACAATGCTAGCCCCAAGACCAGCCAACATTTTGGAGCCGTCGAAGTGCATGATCCAATTGGAGTATCCGCCGTACTCTTTAGGGAGTTCGGCTTCCGTCCATTCGGCGACAAAGTCGGCCAATACTTGCAATTTAATGGCTCGCCGGGGTTTGTATGTTATGTAGAATGAGAGGAGCTCAATGGCCCATTTGGCAATCTGGCCCGTGGCGTCGCGGTTATTTATAATATCATTAAGTGGCACTTCCGAGGCTACTGTAATTGAACACTCTTGAAAGTAGTGTCGCAGCTTCCGGGATGCCATGAATACTGCATAGGCTATCTTTTGATAATGTGGGTACCGTGATTTGCATGGAATGAGGACAGTGGATACATAATATGCCGGCTTTTGAAGGGGGGATTTATGTCCGTCTGTTTCTCGTTCGATGACGAGCACTGCGCTTACAACCTGATGAGTTGCTGCAATGTACAATAGCATTGGTTCGCCGATGTTTGGTGCGGCCAGGATTGGGTTGGTTGCCAGTATGGCTTTTATTTCTTCCAATCCGGCTGTGGCAGCGTCCGTCCACTTGAAGTGTTCGGTCTGCCAAAGGAGGCAATAAAGGGGTAATGCCTTTTCTCCTAAGCGGGACATAAAGCGGCTTAGAGCCGCCACACATCCGGTTAATTTCTGGATTTGTTTGAGGTCCGTTGGTATAGCCAACTGTGACAAAGCTCGGATTTTGTCCGGATTTGCTTCAATTCCTCTACTGGAGACAATGAAATCCAGGAGCTTTCTGGCTGGTACACCGAAAACGCATTTTTCCGGATTGAGCTTGATGTCGTATGTTCGGAGGTTGTCGAATGTGAGCCTCAAGTCGTCTATTAGAGAGTCGACATGTTTGGTTTTGACGACCACATCATCTATGTATGCCTCTACGGTTTTGCCGATCTGTTTCTCCAGACATGTCTGAATCATGCGCTGATATGTTGCGCCGGCGTTTTTGAGCCCAAAAGGCTTTGTGTTGAAACAGAAGGGGCCGTATGGTGTGATAAATGCCTTTGCGGCTTGGTCGGACTCCGCCATCTTGATTTGGTGGTAGCCGGAGTATGCGTCGAGGAAACACAATGAATCGTGTCCTGTAGTAGCATCGATAATTTGATCGATGCGAGGGATGGGGAAGGGATCCTTTGGGCAAGCCTTGTTGAGGTCCTTGAAATCGACACATAGGCGCCAGGATTTGTCCTTCTTTGGTACCATCACCAGGTTCGCTAGCCAGTCCGCGTTTTTTATTTCTCTAATGAATCCGGCCTCCAATAACTTAGCTAGTTCCTCTCCCATAGTTTGTCTCTTAGTTTCAGAGAAACGCCGAAGAGTCTGCTTGACCGGCTTGAATCCCTTTAGAATATTAAGGCTGTGTTCGACCAGTCTGCGTGGGATTCCTGGCATGTCTGAGGGGTGCCAGGCGAATATGTCCCAATTCTCGCGCAGGCACTCTCGTAGTGCGGCGTCCATGGCGGGGTTTAACTATGCCCCAATGGAGGCTGTTTTTGTAGGGTCCGTTGGGTGGACTTGGAATTTGACTATTTCATCCGCTGGTTTAAAAGAGGTGGACTTGGATCTCTTGTCAAGTATCACGTTGTCCCTGTCCATAGTGGAGTGCAGCGCAGTTAATTCCTCGGCCGCAAGGGCTTCGGATAATGCCTCGAGGGCCAATGCGGCTGTTTTGTTTTCGGCACGGAGTGCTGTGTCCGGATCACTAGCGAGAGTGATGATTCCGTTGGGCCTGGGCATTTTGAGCTTCATGTATCTGTAATGGGGTATAGCTTGGAAGATCGTGAACGCCTCCCGCCCTAAAAGGGCGTGGTATCCGCTACTAAACGAGGCCACTTGGAATGTAATTTCTTCTGACCTATAGTTCTCCAGCATGCCGGATACCACATCTAGTGTGATTTTCCCAGCACAGCGTGCTTCCCGACTGGGGATGATTCCTCTGAAGGTTGTGCTGCTTTGCTCAATGCGGTTCCAGTCTATTTCCATTTTTTGAAGAGTTTCCTCATAGATGAGGTTTAATCCACTACCGCCGTCCATGAGTACTTTGGTGAGTCGAAAGCCGTCCACAATAGGACTAAGGACCAGTGCAGCTGGTGCTCGGGCTATTCGGAATTTAGGTTCGTCACTGGCATTGAAGGTAATAGCCGTGTCACTCCACGGATTTATTGCTGCCACATGGCAGATTTCGGCAAGGCTGCGGAGTGTTCACTTCCGCCTATTATTTGATGCGAAGGTTTCAAAGACTGTTAATACCGTATTGTTATCCCCGGGATGGTGCTCTGTTGCATCCGGGATGAGAAGATCCTCACCACTTTTAGCCACCTGTCGGAGTACCCAACATGCTCTAAGGCTGTGTGTTGGTATGTATCCGTTGTGCTATGAATTTTGCAGGGTCTGTTGAGCCATCCCTCCAATACGGTTCCACGCCCTGTAGAGGGTCTTTGCTTCTTTGTAATTAACTTGGGTGTCTTATGATAGTGCACCCTTTTACTTCGGACTGGGTGTATATTCGGAGCCGGATTATCCCAAAATTTCGTTTCAGTTTTTCAGGCACTTTCCATCGCATAGTACTTTCGTACTATGGACGCCAAGTCGGCGAAGCGTGATATGTCACGGCGACTTATGGCGTGAAGGATTCCCTTGTCCGTGCAATTATTGCAAAAAAATGAGACCGCGTCTTCCTAGCGACAATCCTTAACCTTGTTCATCACAAGGAGGAATCTAGCCCAATAATGATGTACTGTTTCCTGGGGCGCTTGCCTGATGTGGGAAAGATCGTTTATGCTTGGGTGGGTGGGTGGCTTTGAGTCCGAACCCCTACCCGATCTGAGACCCAGTATAACGCCCTCGATGTGGCTATATCTCCCACGTGTCGAAGCACGACTTAGAGGCATAACCGCATTGAAAGCAATGTCACAAGTGAGGTAATCTTCACACAACCCATGTAATACATAAGGGAAAGAGATACATAGATGGCTTACAATCGCCACTTCACACAATTACATGAATAAAGCATTACAACATCCAAATACAAACAAGGTCCGACTACGGAACCAAAATAAAAGAAGAACCCCAAAAGCGACAAGGTCCCGATCGACCCCAACTGGGCTCTGAAGGAAATATGCCCTAGAGGCAATAATAAAGTTATTGTTCATTTCCTTATATCATGATAAATGTTTATTATTCATGCTAGAATTGTATTAACCGGAAATATAATACATGTGTGAAACAACACAACGGACAAAGTCTTCATCGAGCTCCTCCTGAGCTTGGTTGCATCATCTGCACGGACTCAACGGCACCTGCAAGCTGGTTTTGGAAGTATCTGTGAGCCACGGGGACTCAGCAATCTCTCACCCTCGCGATCAAGACTATTTAAGCTTATGGGTAAGGTAAAGGTATGAGGTGGAGCTGCAGCAAGCGACTAGCATATATGGTGGCTAACATACGCAAATGAGAGCGAGAAGAGAAGGCAAAGCACGGTCGATAAAAGTATGATCAAGAAGTGAGCCTAAAACAACCTACGTCAAGCATAACTCCAACACCGTGTTCACTTCCCAGACTCCGCCGGAAAGAGACCATCACGGTTACACACGCGGTTGATGTGTTTTAATTAAGGTCAACTTCAGGTTTTCTACAACCGGACGTTAACAAATTCCCATCTGCCCATAACTGCGGGCACGGCTTTCGAAAGTTCAAATCCCTGCAGGGGTGTCCCAACTTAGCCCATGACAAGCTCTCACGGTCAACGAAGGAATAGACCTCCTCCCGAGACATTCCGATCAGACTCGGTATCCCGGTTCTTCAAGACATCCTCGACAATGGTAAAACAAGTCCAGCAAAGCCGCCCGATGTGCCGACATCCTGATGGGAGCTGCACATATCTCGTTCTCAGGGCAACACCGGATAGGTCAAGCTACGAGTAAAACCAGCCCTCAAGTTTCCCCGAGGTGGCCCCGCAGGCTGCCCATTTCGGACCAACACTTAGACAAGCACTGGCCCGGGGGGTTAAAATAAAGATGACCCTTGGGCTGGCCTAACCCAAGGGAAAAAAGGCTAGGTGGCGAATGGTAAAACCAAGGTTGGGCCTTGCTGGAGGAGTTTTATTCAAAGCGAACTGTCAAGGGGTTCCCATTATACCCAACCGCGTAAGGAACACAAAATCCGGGAACATAACACCGATATGACGGAAACTAGGGCGGCAAGAGTGGAACAAAACACCAGGCATAAGGCCGAGCCTTCCACCCTTTACCAAGATATATTGTGATATCCCAACAGGTAAACATGTTCCAACAAGGAACGATCTCCATGTTCCAACAAGGAACAAACTTCAATCTTCACATGCAACTAACAACGCTATAAGAGGGGCTGAGCAGAGCGGTAACATAGCCAAACAACGGTTTGCTAGGAGAAGGTGGGTTAGAGGCTTGGTTCAACAATATGGGAGGCATGATAACCAAGTGGTAGGTATCGCAGCATAGGCATAGCAAAAGAGTGAGCATCTAGCAAATCAAAGATAGAAGTGATTTCGAGGGTATGGTCATCTTGCCTGAAATCTCGCAAGGAAGAAGAATGAGTCCATGAAGAAGACAAACGGACGTAGATGAACGGGTCCTCACAAACTCAACATTATCGGAACCAACCCGAAGAAGCAAACACCGGAAAAGAAGCACACAACATAGTAAACAACCACGACATGAACATGGCATGATGCACAATCAAGTATGATGCATGTACGGTTTAATGAAACATGGCATGGCAAAATGCACAAACAAAACTACAAATTAAGTGGAGCTCAATATGCAATGAGTTGCATATTGATGGAGCACCACATCAATTATTTAGTTCGATCTCGTTTATGTACCCAACAATATTAAATGTTGTTAAACATGGCAAGAGCGGAAACAAATGAAAACTACCTATCTAGTCAAGGTTAAATGAGGCCGGAAGCAACGAACAACAATTCCGGAAACTCCCCATGAGCATATTATAGATTTGGTAATGTTCTGCCCTAAACACAATTTTAGAGTTGCTTAACATGCAAATAAAGGTCACCATGTTAAACTAGGTATTTTTCTACCCCATTTACATATATAATTTATTTAAAACTGAGCTACGGTTATTTAGTTATGAAATAAATCATTTTAACATGGCAATTAAGCAAAACTTAAACAAACAACATTTTAAACATTTTAAACATGGATGAAAAGGACATATTATGAAACTACACAAAATTCTAAGCAACTTTCATATATAACTTATTTTAATCCAATGCACGGTTTGTGAGTTGTTATATGCATGATCAATAAGGGCTTTTCTGTGAAACAACATTTTCTCGGAAAAAATAGCTAAATCGCTGGAAAGGAAAAAAACAGATAAGGCTGAATCTGAGGCGAACTAGGCTGGGGTTCTCACCATGGGCTTAGCCCAGTCGCTGAGGAGGAGGCCGGGCAGGCAACGCTAGGCCTTGGAGCCAGGCTGGGCCGGAGGCGGTCGAGCGCTCGTTTCCCTCGCGATCAGAGACGAGAGGGCGAGGCAGAAGCAGGGCACGGCGGCGGCAGCGGGGACTTGGGCGCGACTCCGGCGAGGGACTTGACGCGGGCTTGACGGATCTCGCGTGTTCGCACGCTAGAAGCAGGGGACGGCGCTGGAGATGAGATCCAGTGCGGCCGACGGGAGTTGCTGGGGCGGTCTCTGGCTGGTTCCCACCGGACCCGGCGACGACGAGTGAGGGGATCAGCCGGGAACGGCGCGGGGCAGCGGGACCTGAGCAGCTTGCCGACGAGGGGGCTCCATGGTGGCCAGGTTCACCTGAGAGAGAGAGGTGAGAAATTTGAGACGGGAGAGAGAAGAGGGACAACCAGAAGGAGAAAGAGCACGGGGAAAAGGAGGCGGGACAGCCTGGTTGCTGCTGTTGCTTGCCGGCGGCGGGGACGAGGCAGAGGAGGCTGGTCAGCTCTGTTGACCCTCGGGAAGGACAAGAGGAGGCGCGGGAGCTGGGTTGCATGGAGGTGCTCGAAGCAGAGGATCCAGGGGCGCAATTTCGGTGGAGCTCGAGGGTGAGGGCGGCGCTCGGGGTTGGCTGCGTGCGCGGGAGGGAGGAGGTTGCGGCTTGCTGGGGACTTGGGCATTGGATCGCTGCAGCGATCTGGTTGGCGGAGATGGATCTGGAGGGATTCCGAGGTGGAAGACGACTGGCGGCGGCGGCGGAATGGGAAGGATGGGACATCTCCCTAGAAGTTAGGGTTTTGTCCAGATTTAGACTAGGAGTGGAGTATAAATACATCACAGATTAGGTTAGAGGCTACCTCGTCCCTCCGATCGTACTCGGACGATCGCAAATAAAATAGCTAGGAAGCCCGAATAAGAAAACGGAGATGTTTTGTAGACGTTTGGGGATGATCCGGACACAACGGTGACGACTGTCCGGGTCGGGTTCGGGACAATTTCGGACGCGTGCGAGGGGGCTGCGGGCTGACGAGAGAGGTTAGGTTGGACCTGGCGGTAGGTAGTGGGCCGTGCAGAAAGCCTTGGGCTGAGAGAAAAGAAGAGGGAGAGACCCGACTGAAAACGTGCGACGTTAGACCGGCTATACTGCCGCTATAGTTATCCGTTGGGGCGTCAAACGGACTCTGAATGTGATGAAACTTGGCAGGTGGTCTACTGACAACAAAACAACACCGCACGCCAACTTTCATCCCATTCCGAGAACATTTTCCGGCCACTTATAAAATACTATTTCGGACATGCCGCGGGCGCGTACAAGTGTGGTTTGGCTCAGAACGGACAACAGAGAAAACGGGGAGGTCGAGACATATGCAAGTTTCGAAAACATGATGATGCAATGCACATGATGACATGATAAGATGCAACACGCAAGAAAATGACAAGGCAACAACAGCGAATAACTGGAGGACACCTGGCACATCGGTCTCGGGGCGTTACAACACTCCACCACTACGAGAGGATCTCGTCCCGAGATCTAGAATGGCACCGGAGGAACAAACGGAAGAGAAAGAGAAGAGGTAAAACTAAGTTGCTTCTTTGACAAACGAGTGAAACCAAAGAACCTTGCGAGGTTGAGCAAAAGACAGAAAGAAAGCAACGGAGATGAACAAAATTGAAAACACACCGATAGAAAGGAGGAACAAAGAAGATCAAATTCGGGCAAAACTTCGATTGAAAAGGAAAGGGATTCAAAAAGAACTTGATAAGACGAGGGAATTTGAGCAGAGGGCACAACACTCCGGTTAAATGGACAATCATGAAAAGAACAAGGTTCTGACAAGCACAAGAAGAAGGGTGGAAGAGAGCAACATCACAATGCCTCCAGAAGAGAAGAATAGAAGTCAGATCATTACAATAGGAGAATGGAGAAGAAAAGCCAACATCTGCCACAAAATAGCTTGACAAAGCATCTTTAGAAGAAGGGTCGAACGGAGTTGTTGGAACACCAACAACGAAAAGAGCAAGGTAGTAGTGGGCTTATGGAAAACGTCTCAAAACTATGAGGTGAAATTTTTGCCACTAACGGAACCGATAGATTGGATTGATATCAAACAAGGAGATGAGAAACTTAAGTCACCGGGAGGATAAAAGAAGAACTTGGGTCAATTATAAGCACCATAATTAACAACAATCCTTAGGGAAAGTTTTTAGGTGAAAAATAACCCAAGATAACTCCAATGACGAGATTGATGGATTTAAAATATCTCATTCTTGACAACATGTGAATCAAGAAAACATGAACTCAAATTATCAAGAATGACATAATACCACCTCCAATGATACGGAAGAAAGAATTGCACTCCGGATAGAAAGATGAAGAATGCTTGAGTTCCTCTAAAAAGAATCTCAAAGAACACTTCAAGAAGGAATTAAATCTTTGATGAACCGACATGTAGAACCTTCAAGAAGAACTCCGGTAACAAAAGGATGATCAAACAAAAGGAAAGAGAAGTTGAAAACACAAGGTGAAACCTTGTAATGATTTAGATGAACCTCCATGGTGATATAATTGCGAGAGGTAGGAACTCCGGGAAAAGATAAGATGAACAATTGAGATCAAGAATTTTGATGAGCCTCCGGAATAGGAATTAATCATTAGGATGAAACAAGAATAAGAATTACACTATGCGTATCCTTCACCAATTAAATTGATGACAAACAACGGCTTCCACATATTACTTATTCTCTTTGAAAAGGATTAAGATAGATATAGCATAAACTCAATGGACCACAGGTAGGATTGAAACAACGAATGAATTGATATGATGAAGCAAGATTGAGAGAAAAATCTTCTTCGGTCTCCAAAATCTGACAATTAAGACGAGAAACACCACCATGAATTGTTGAGGCACCAGAATAAAGAAGAATATAAAAGTTGAATCAACGATGAAATGAATTTGAAAGATCTTGGAGAAAGGCATTAGACTGATGATAATTCATTCTTACGTCACACTTTGAAAAGAATTTGATTATAACTCCGGAAAAATAAGAAGAGCCAGGTAAGATCCTGGGAAAAGACCTGTGGGTTAGGGCCCACTCAAAAGAAACACCGTTGAAAAGATTAAAAAGAGAGGTTGCACCGGTTGAATTAAATGGCTTGAAAGAGATAACATCCTCGAAAGAGTTTGAATGAAAGCAGAGTGAAAAACATGAATCTTCGAGATGTCTTGAGCACTCCGGAACAAATGAATAACGAGAAGTGAATGATTAAGAATTGCACCGGCATGAGAAAACATTGAAATATGGAAAAGAATATGATCAACACCGAAAGCTTGAATTGGTTCCACCGGAGAAGAAAACGAGTGATGAGAGACGAACTTGAAGCTCCGTTAGAATCCTTATGAGAATCACCGGATAAGAATATTGATAGAAAAGAATGGAGAGACTTCACATCAATAAGATGGATACTCGATTAAGAGATATGAATGCTTGGAGAAAAAAAAACAAAGGGAGGGAGGGTGGGAAAAACAAAGACAATTTGGAATGGATGAAACGAACACCGTTGAGAAGAACTGATACTTGCTCTTGCGGTTGTTGAAATGATCGGATCCACTTGAGGAGAAGCACGCCGGTGAAAAGAAATTGAAATGACAAACTCGATGATCGAGAAGGATTAGCATTCACATAGGAATATGAGAACACCACTTGGAAAAAGGTATGGAATCAACATTCGACTTCGAAGCAACTCGAATACCACAACTCAAAACAAAACAAAGGATTGGCTTGCAAAATAAGCCAGAACAAACATATGATAGAGATTTCGTCCGAAGTTTTCGTGGTGGGGCCTACACGGGCTCGATCATACAACACCATCATGTACAAGGCAGTGCACATGACATACGAAGCGTCCCCGAGTCGGCATAGCCAAGGACTCTTTAAGACACAACGAGACCACTGTAAAATCGACCGTGAATAGGCGGACCACTAGACGTCGAACCCCAATTTCATATCATACATCTGTCGGAAAGATATCCTAAGAGCTACTTTAATTCCCACCTATGAACTCCCGAAACTTTACGGTTAAGCAATCAGGTGTTGGGGATACAGGGGAAGCATAATATCTCACCCAAAACTAACAAATCCTACACCCAGCTGTATCCATCCTTCAACACATAACCAAGAAACCTTCGGAAACCATCTACCTCAACCTTCGAAAAGCATCCGTTATACAAGTTATGGCAATACTCCCGAACTCCCGCCCCAGTACTGGGTGGCGTCGAGGTTATCTCACCAACGAACTGCATAAAAGAGATTTTCGATGTCGGCGTACTAAGCTCAGGTATTCCAGAACTGCAACGATAATATTATGACGACAACACCTCAGAGCTCAACTCCCCTGGACACTTCCACAAAACCCCTGACAGGAGGCACCAAGACAATGTTCTCGTCACAAAACCATCGAAACGATTCCAAGATACCCGCGTGATCCTAAATTTTTTTAGTGAAATTTGAGAAGAGAAGAGTCAAAACTCTATGTCAGGATGCCTTACCAGAGCGATGAGGAGACTGGGAAGTAAAAGAATTCCTAACTCTCCGATATATAATTCCTAAATGACTCAAAACATTTTTCTAGACTCAACTCGGCCACTAAAAACGATCAAGCAATGGGGCTCCTAAGGTCGGGGAAGGCTCTGATTACCAACTTATAACGCCCTCGATGCGGCTATATCTCCCACGTGTCGAAGCACGACTTAGAGGCATAACCGCATTGAAAGCAATGTCGCAAGTGAGGTAATCTTCACACAAACCATGTAATACATAAGGGAAAGAGATACATAGATGGCTTACAATCGCCACTTCACACAATTACATGAATAAAGCATTACAACATCCAAATACAAACAAGGTCCGACTACGGAACCAAAATAAAAGAAGAACCCCAAAAGCGACAAGGTCCCGATCGACCCCAACTGGGCTCTGAAGGAAATATGCCCTAGAGGCAATAATAAAGTTATTATTTATTTCCTTATATCATGATAAATGTTTATTATTCATGCTAGAATTGTATTAACCAGAAATATAATACATGTGTGAATACATAGACAAACAGAGTGTCACTAGTATGCCTCTACTTGACTAGCTCGTTAATCAAAGATGGTTATGTTTCCTAACCATAGACAAAGGAGTTGTTATTTGATTAACGAGATCATATCATTAGTTGAATGATCTGATTGACATGACCCATTCCATTAGCTTAGCACCCGATCGTTTAGTATGTTGCTATTGCTTTCTTCATGACTTATACATGTTCCTATGACTATGAGATTATGCAACTCCCGTTTGCCGGAGGAACACTTTGTGTGCTACCAAACGTCACAACGTAAATGGGTGATTATAAAGGTGCTCTACAGGTGTCTCCAAAGGTGGATGTTGGGTTGGCGTATTTCGAGATTAGGATTTGTCACTCCGATTGTCAGAGAGGTATCTCTGGGCCCTCTCGATAATGCACATCACATAAGCCTTGCAAGCATTGCAACTAATATGTTAGTTGTGAGATGATGTATTACGGAACGAGTAAAGAGACTTGCCGGTAACGAGATTGAACTAGGTATTGGATACCGACGATCGAATCTCGGGCAACTAACATACCGATGACAAAGGGAACAACGTATGTTGTTATGCGGTCTGACCAATAAAGATCTTCGTAGAATATGTAGGAGCCAATATGGGCATCCAGGTCCCGCTATTGGTTATTGACCGGAGATTTGTCTCAGTCATGTCTAAATTGTTCTCGAACCGTAGGGTCCGCACGCTTAACGTTACGATGACAGTTATTATGAGTTTATGCATTTTGATGTACCGAAGTTAGTTCGGAGTCTCGGATATGATCACGGACATGACGAGGAGTCTCGAAATGGTCGAGACATAATGATTGATATATTGGACGACTATATTCGGACACCGGAAGCGTTCCGGAGAAGTTTCGGATAAAACCGGAGAACCGGGGGGTTACCGGAACCCCCCGGGGGGTTAATGGGCCTCATGGGCCTAAAGTGGAGAAGAGGAAGGAGCTGCCAGGGCAGGCCGCGCGCCCCCTCTCCCCCTACTCCGAATTGGACAAGGAGGGAGGGGCGGCGCCACCCCCCTTTCCTCCTCTCCTCCCCTCTCTCCTACTTGGACAAGGAAAGGGAGGGGAGTCCTACTCCCGGTAGGAGTAGGACTCCTCCTGCGCGCCTCCTCTAGGCCGGCCGCACCCCCCCTTGGATCCTTTATATACGGAGGCAGGGGGCACCCTAGAACACACAAGTTGATCTTCGTGATCGTTCCTTAGCCGTGTGCGGTGCCCCCCTCCACCATATTCCACCTCAGTCATATCGTTGCAGTGCTTAGGCGAAGCCCTGCGCCGGTAGAACATCATCATCGTTACCACGCCGTCGTGCTGACGGAACTCCTACCCGACGCTTTGCTGGATCGGAGCCCGGGGAACATCATCGAGCTGAACGTGTGCTAAGAACTCGGAGGTGCCGGAGTAACGGTGCTTGGATCGGTCGGATCGGTAAGACGTACGACTACTTCCTCTATGTTGTGTCAACGCTTCCGTTGCGATCTACAAGGGTACATAGATCATACTCTCCCCTCTCGTTGTTATGCATCACCATGATCTTGCGTGTGCGTAGGAAAATTTTGAAATTACTACGTTACCCAACAGTGGCATCCGAGCCTAGGTTTTATGTGTTGATGTTATATGCATGAGTAGAACACAAGTGAGTTGTGGGCGATATAAGTCATACTGCTTACCAGCATGTCATACTTTGGTTCGGCGGTATTGTTGGACGAAGCGACCCAGACCAACATTACGCGTACGCTTACGCGAGACCGGTTCTCCCGACGTGCTTTGCACATAGGTGACTTGCGGGCGACAGTTTCTCCAACTTTAGTTGAACCGAGTGTGGCTACGCCCGGTCCTTGCGAAGGTTAAAACAGCACCAACTTGACAAACTATCGTTATGGTTTTGATGCGTAGGTAAGATTGGTTCTTGCTTAAGCCCGTAGCAGCCACGTAAAACTTGCAACAACAAAGTAGAAGACGTCTAACTTGTTTTTGCAGGGCATGTTGTGATGTGATATGGTCAAGACATGATGCTGAATTTTATTGTATGAGATGATCATGTTTTGTAACCGAGTTATCGGCAACTGGCAGGAGCCATATGGTTGTCGCTTTATTGTATGCAATGCAATCGGCCTGTAATGCTTTACTTTATCACTAAACGGTAGCGATAGTCGTAGAAGCATAAGATTGGCGAAACGACAAACGATGCTACGATGGAGATCAAGGTGTCACGCCGGTGACGATGGTGATTATGACGGTGCTTCGAAGATGGAGATCACAAGCACAAGATGATGATGGCCATATCATATCACTTATATTGATTGCATGTTATGTTTATCTTTTATGCATCTTATCTTGCTTGGTTTGGCGGTAGCATTATAAGATGATCTCTCACTAATTATCAAGAAGTGTTCTCCCTGAGTATGCACCATTGCGAAAGTTCTTCGTGCTGAGACACCACGTGATGATCGGGTGTGATAGGCTCTACGTTCAAATACAACGGGTGCAAAACAGTTGCACACGCGGAATACTCAAGTTATACTTGACGAGCCAAGCATATACAGATATGGCCTCGGAACACGGAGACCGAAAGGTCGAGCGTGAATCATATAGTAGATATGATCAACATAGTGATGTTCACCAATGAAACTACTCCATCTCACGTGATGATCGGACATGGTTTAGTTGATTTGGATCACGTAATCACTTAGAGGATTAGAGGGATGCCTATCTAAGTGGGAGTTCTTTAAGTAAATTAATTGAACCTAAATTTATCATGAAACTTAATACCTGATAGTATCTTGCTTGCTTATGTTTGATTGTAGATAGATGGGTCGTGCTGTTGTTCCGTTGAATTTTAATGCGTTCCTTGAGAAAGCAAAGTTGAAAGATGATGGTAGCAATTACACGGACTGGGTCCGTAACTTGAGGATTATCCTCATTGCTGCACAGAAGAATTATGTCCTGGAAGCACCGCTGGGTGCCAGGCCTGCTGCTGGAGCAACGCCAGATGTTATGAACGTCTGGCAGAGCAAAGCTGATGACTACTCGATAGTTCAGTGTGCCGTACTTTACGGCTTAGAATCGGGACTTCAACGACATTTTGAACGTCATGGAGCATATGAGATGTTCCAGGAGTTGAAGTTAATATTTCAAGCAAATGCCTAGATTGAGAGATATGAAGTCTCCAATAAATTCTATAGCTGCAAGATGGAGGAGAACAGTTCTGTCAGTGAGCATATACTCAAAATGTCTGGGTATAATAATCACTTGATTCAATTGGGAGTTAATCTTCCAGATGATTGCGTCATTGACAGAATTCTCCAATCACTGCCACCAAGCTACAAGAGCTTCGTGATGAACTATAATATGCAAGGGATGAATAAGACTATTCCCGAGCTCTTCGCAATGCTGAAAGCTGCGGAGGTAGAAATCAAAAAGGAGCATCAAGTGTTGATGGTCAACAAGACCACTAGTTTCAAGAAAAAGGGCAAAGGGAAGAAGAAGGGAAACTTCAAGAAGAACAGCAAGCAAGTTGCTGCTCAAGAGAAGAAACCCAAGTCTGGACCTAAGCCTGAAACTGAGTGCTTCTACTGCAAGCAGACTGGTCACTGGAAGCGGAACTACCCCAAGTATTTGGCGGATAAGAAGGATGGCAAGGTGAACAAAGGTATATGTGATATACATGTTATTGATGTGTACCTTACTAATGCTCGCAGTAGCACCTGGGTATTTGATACTGGTTCTGTTGCTAATATTTGCAACTCGAAACAGGGACTACGGATTAAGCGAAGATTGGCTAAGCACGAGGTGACAATGCGCGTGGGAAACGGTTCCAAAGTCGATGTGATCGCGGTCGGCACGCTACCTCTACATCTACCTTCGGGATTAGTATTAGACGTAAATAATTGTTATTTGGTGCCAGCGTTGAGCATGAACATTATATCTGGATCTTGTTTAATGCGAGACGGTTATTCATTTAAATCAGAGAATAATGGTTGTTCTATTTATATGAGTAATATCTTTTATGGTCATGCACCCTTGAAGAGTGGTCTATTCTTATTGAATCTCGATAGTAGTAATACACATATTCATAATGTTGAAACCAAAAGATGCAGAGTTGATAATGATGGTGCAACTTATTTGTGGCACTGCCGTTTAGGTCATATCGGTGTAAAGCGCATGAAGAAACTCCATACTGATGGACTTTTGGAACCACACTATTATGAATCACTTGGTACTTGCGAACCGTGCCTCATGGGCAAGATGACTAAAACACCGTTCTCCGGTACTATGGAGAGAGCAACATGAATATTGAGGCTCATGGCGGATATCGTTATTTTCTTACCTTCATAGATAACTTAAGCAGATATGGGTATATCTACTTAATGAAACATAAGTCCGAAACATTTGAAAAGTTCAAAGAATTTCAGAGTGAAGTTGAAAATCATCGTAACAAGAAAATAAAGTTTCTACGATCTGATCATGGAGGAGAATATTTGAGTTACGAGTTTGGTGTACATTTGAAAAATTGTGGAATAGTTTCGCAACTCACGCCACCCGGAACACCATAGCGTAATGGTGTGTCCGAACGTCGTAATCGTACTTTACTAGATATGGTGCGATCTATGATGTCTCTTACTGATTTACCGCTATCGTTTTGGGGATGCGCTCTAGAGACGGCCGCATTCACGTTAAATAGGGCACCATCAAAATCCGTTGAGACGACGCCTTATGAACTGTGGTTTGGCAAGAAAACAAAGTTGTCATTTCTGAAAGTTTGGGGCTGCGATGCTTATGTGAAAAAGCTACAACCTGATAAGCTCGAGCCCAAATCGGAGAAATGTGTCTTCATAGGATATCCAAAGGAAACTATTGGATACACCTTCTATCACAGATCCGAAGGCAAGACTTTTGTTGCTAAATTCAGAAACTTTCTAGAGAAGGAGTTTCTCTCGAAAGAAGTGAGTGGGAGGAAAGTAGAACTTGACGAGGTAACTGTACCTGCTCCCTTATTGGAAAGTAGTTCATCACAGAAAACTGTTTCAGTGACACCTACACCAGTTAGTGAGGAAGCTAATGATGATGATCATGAAACTTCAGATCAAGATACTACTGAACCTGGTAGATCAACCAGAGTGAGATCCGCGCCAGAGTGGTACGGTAATCCTGTTCTGGAAGTCATGCTACTAGATCATGATGAACCTGCGAACTATGAAGAAGCGATGGTGAGCCCAGATTCCGCAAAATGGCTTGAAGCCATGAAATCTGAGATGGGATCCATGTACAAGAACAAAGTATGGACTTTGGTTGACTTGCCCGATGATCGGCAAGCGATTGAGAATAAATGGATCTTCAAGAAGAAGACTGACGCTGACGGTAATATTACTGTCTACAAAGCTCGACTTGTCGCAAAAGGTTTTCGGCAAGTTCAAGGGATTGACTACGATGAGACCTTCTCACCCGTAGCGATGCTTAAGTCTGTCTGAATCATGTTAGCAATTGCCACATTT
Organism: Triticum aestivum; assembly: GCF_018294505.1. Taxonomy (NCBI): domain Eukaryota; kingdom Viridiplantae; phylum Streptophyta; class Magnoliopsida; order Poales; family Poaceae; genus Triticum; species Triticum aestivum. The sequence continues at coordinate 452,918,860 of NC_057803.1, forward strand.
TAGATTATGAGATTTGGCAGATGGATGTCAAAACTGCATTCCTGAATGGATTTCTGGAAGAAGAGTTGTATATGATGCAACCAGAAGGTTTTGTCGATCCAAAGGGAACTAACAAAGTGTGCAAGCTCCAGCGATCCATTTATGGACTGGTGCAAGCCTCTCGGAGTTGGAATAAACGCTTTGATAGTGTGATCAAAGCATTTGGTTTTATACAGACTTTTGGAGAAGCCTGTATTTACAAGAAAGTGAGTGGGAGCTCTGTAGCATTTCTGATATTATATGTGGATGACATATTACTGATTGGAAATGATATAGAATTTCTGGATAGCATAAAGGGATACTTGAATAAGAGTTTTTCAATGAAAGACCTCGGTGAAGCTGCTTACATATTGGGCATTAAGACATGATTCACAAACCACATACCTTGACAAAGTTTTGAAAAAGTTCAAAATGGATCAAGCAAAGAAAGGGTTCTTGCCTGTGTTACAAGGTGTGAAATTGAGTAAGACTCAAAGCCCGACCACTTCAAAAGATAGAGAGAAAATGAAAGATGTTCCCTATGCTTCAGCCATAGGCTCTATCATGTGTGCAATGCTGTGTACCAGACCTGATGTGTGCCTTGCTATAAGTCTAGCAGGGAGGTACCAAAGTAATCCAGGAGTGGATCACTGGACAGCGGTCAAGAACATCCTAAAATACCTGAAAAGGACTAAGGATATGTTTCTCATATATGGAGGTGACAAAGAGCTCATCGTAAAAGGTTACGTTGATGCAAGCTTTGACACTGATCTGGACGATTCTAAATCGCAAACCGGATACGTGTTTACATTAAACGGTGGAGCTGTCAGTTGGTGCAGTTCTAAACAAAGCGTTGTAGCGGGATCTACATGTGAAGCTGAGTACATAGCTGCTTCGGAAGCAGCAAATGAAGGAGTCTGGATGAAGGAGTTCATATCCGATCTAGGTGTCATACCTAGTGCATCGGGTCCAATGAAAATCTTTTGTGACAATACTGGAGCAATTGCCTTGGCAAAGGAATCCAGATTTCACAAGAGAACCAAGCACATCAAGAGACGCTTCAATTCCATCCGGGATCTAGTCCATGTGGGAGACACAGAGATTTGCAAGATACATACGGATCTGAATGTTGCAGACCCGTTGACTAAGCCTCTTCCACGAGCAAAACATGATCAACACCAAGACTCCATGGGTGTTAGAATCATTACTGTGTAATCTAGATTATTGACTCTAGTGCAAGTGGGAGACTGAAGGAAATATGCCCTAGAGGCAATAATAAAGTTATTATTTATTTCCTTATATCATGATAAATGTTTATTATTCATGCTAGAATTGTATTAACCGGAAATATAATACATGTGTGAATACAAAGACAAACAGAGTGTCACTAGTATGCCTCTACTTGACTAGCTCGTTAATCAAAGATGGTTATGTTTCCTAACCATAGACAAAGGAGTTGTTATTTGATTAACGAGATCATATCATTAGTTGAATGATCTGATTGACATGACCCATTCCATTAGCTTAGCACCCGATCGTTTAGTATGTTACTATTGCTTTCTTCATGACTTATACATGTTCCTATGACTATGAGATTATGCAACTCCCGTTTGCCGGAGGAACACTTTGTGTGCTACCAAACGTCACAACGTAAATGGGTGATTATAAAGGTGCTCTACAGGTGTCTCCAGAGGTGGATGTTGGGTTGGCGTATTTCGAGATTAGGATTTGTCACTCCGAGTGTCGGAGAGGTATCTCTGGGCCCTCTCGGTAATGCACATCACATAAGCCTTGCAAGCATTGCAACTAATATGTTAGTTGTGAGATGATGTATTACGAAACGAGTAAAGAGACTTGCCGGTAACGAGATTGAACTAGGTATTGGATACCGACGATCGAATCTCGGGCAAGTAACATACCGATGACAAAGGGAACACCGTATGCTGTTATGCGGTCTGACCGATAAAGATCTTCATAGAATATGTAGGAGCCAATATGGGCATCCAGGTCCCGCTATTGGTTATTGACCGGAGATTTGTCTCAGTCATGTCTACATTGTTCTCGAACCGTAGGGTCCGCACGCTTAATGTTACGATGACAGTTATTATGAGTTTATGCATTTTGATGTACCGAAGTTAGTTCAGAGTCCCGGATATGATCACGGACATGACGAGGAGTCTCAAAATGGTTGAGACATAAAGATTGATATATTGGACGACTATATTCGGACACCGGAAGCGTTCCGGAGAAGTTTCGGATAAAACTGGAGAACCGGGGGGTTACCGGAACCCCCCGGGGGGTTAATGGGCCTCATGGGCCTAAAGTGGAGAAGAGGAAGGGATTGCCAGGGTAGGCCGCGCGCCCCCTCTCCCCTAGTCTGAGTTGGACAAGGAGGGAGGGGCGGCGCCCCCCCTTTCCTCCTCTCCTCCCCTCTCTCCTACTTGGACAAGGAAAGGGAGGGGAGTCCTACTCCCGGTAGGAGTAGGACTCCTCCTGCGCGCCTCCTCTAGGCCGGCCGCACCCCCCTTGGATCCTTTATATACGGAGGCAGGGGGGCACCCTAGAACACACAAGTTGATCTTCGTGATCGTTCCTTAGCCGTGTGCGGTGCCCCCCTCCACCATATTCCACCTCGGTCATATCGTTGCAGTGCTTAGGCGAAGCCCTGCGCCGGTAGAACATCATCATCGTCACCACGCCGTCGTGCTAACAGAACTTCTCCCCGACGCTTTGCTGGATCGGAGCCCGGGGAACATCATCGAGCTGAACGTGTGCTAAGAACTCGGAGGTGCCGGAGTAACTGTGCTTGGATCAGTCGGATTGGGAAGATGTATGACTACTTCCTCTATGTTGTGTCAACGCTTCCGTTGCGATCTACAAGGGTACGTAGATCATACTCTCCCCTCTCGTTGTTATGCATCACCATGATCTTGCGTGTGCGTAGGAATTTTTTTGAAATTACTATGTTACCCAACAGGCTCCACTACTGATCAACTAGAACGAAACAACACAACAGACAAAGTCTTCATCGAGCTCCTCCTGAGCTTGGTTGCATCATCTGCATGGACTCAACAGCACCTGCAAGCTGGTTTTGGAAGTATCTGTGAGCCACGGGGACTCAGCAATCTCGCACCCTCGCGATCAAGACTATTTAAGCTTATGGGTAAGGTAAAGGTATGAGGTGGAGCTGCAGCAAGCGACTAGCATATATGGTGGCTAACATACGCAAATGAGAGCGAGAAGAGAAGGCAAAGCACGGTCGATAAAAGTATGATCAAGAAGTGATCCTAAAACAACCTACGTCAAGCATAACTCCAACACCGTGTTCACTTCCCGGACTCCACCGGAAAGAGACCATCACGGTTACACACACGGTTGATGTGTTTTAATTAAGGTCAACTTCAGGTTTTCTACAACCGGACGTTAACAAATTCCCATCTGCCCATAACCGTGGGCACGACTTTCGAAAGTTCAAATCCCTGCAGGGGTGTCCCAACTTAGCCCATGACAAGCTCTCACGGTCAACGAAGGAATAGACCTCCTCCCGAGACATTCCGATCAGACTCGGTATCCCGGTTCTTCAAGACATCCTCGACAATGGTAAAACAAGTCCAGCAAAGCCGCCCGATGTGCCGACATCCTGATGGGAGCTGCACATATCTCGTTCTCAGGGCAACACCGGATAGGTCAAGCTACGAGTAAAACCAGCCCTCAAGTTTCCCCGAGGTGGCCCTGCAGGCTGCCCATTTTGGACCAATACTTAGACAAGCACTGGCCCGAGGGGTTAAAATAAAGATGACCCTTGGGCTGGCCTAACCCAAGGGAAAAAAATTCTAGGTGGCGAATGGTAAAACCAAGGTTGGGCCTTGCTGGAGGAGTTTTATTCAAAGCGAACTGTCAAGGGGTTCCCATTATACCCAACCGCGTAAGGAACGCAAAATCCGGGAACATAACACCGATATGACGGAAACTAGGGCGGCAAGAGTGGAACAAAACACCAGGCATAAGGCCGAGCCTTCCACCCTTTACCAAGTATATAGATGCATTAATTAAATAAGATATATTGTGATATCCCAACAAGTAAACATGTTCCAACAAGGAACGATCTCCATGTTCCAACAAGGAACAAACTTCAATCTTCACCTGGAACTAACAATGCTATAAGAGGGGCTGAGCAGAGCGGTAACATAGCCAAACAACGGTTTGCTAGGACAAGGTGGGTTAGAGGCTTGGTTCAACAATATGGGAGGCATGATAAGCAAGTGGTAGGTATCACAGCATAGGCATAGAAAAAGAGCGAGCATCTAGCAAAGCAAATATAGAAGTGATTTCGAGGGTATGGTCATCTTGCCTGAAATCCCGCAACGAAGAAGAATGAGTCCATGAAGAAGACAAACGGACGTAGACGAACGGGTCCTCACAAACTCGACGTTACCGGAACCAACCCGAAGAAGCAAACACCGAAAAAGAAGCACACAACATAGTAAACAACCACGACATGAACATGGCATGATGCACAATCAAGTATGATGCATGTCCGGTTTAATGAAACATGGCATGGCAAAATGCACAAACAAAACTACAAATTAAGTGGAGCTCAATATGCAACGAGTTGCATATTGACGGAGCACCACATCAATTATTTAGTTCGATCTCGTTTATGTACCCAACAATATTAAATGTTGTTAAACATGGCAAGAGGGGAAACAAATGAAAACTAGCTATCTAGTCAAGGTTAAATGAGGCCGGAAGCAACGAACAACAATTCCGGAAACTCCCCATGAGCATATTATAGATTTGGTAATGTTCTGCCCTAAACACAATTTTAGAGTTGTTTAACATGCAAATAAAGGTCACCATGTTAAATAGGCATTTTTCTACCCCATTTACATATATAATTTATTTAAAACCGAGCTACGGTTATTTAGTTATGAAATAAATCATTTTAACATGACAATTAAGCAAAACTTAAACAAACAACATTTTAAACATGGATGAAAAGGACATATTATGAAACTACACAAAATTCTAAGCAACTTTCATATATAACTTATTTTAATCCGATGCACGGTTTGTGAGTTGTTATGTGCATGATCAACAAGGGCTTTTCTGTGAAACAACATTTTCTCGAAAAAATAGCTAAATCGCTGGAAAGGAAAAAAACAGAACAGGCTGAATCTGAGGCGAACTAGGCTGGGGTTCTCACCATGGGCTTAGCCTAGTCGCTGAGGAGGAGGCCGGGCAGGCAGCGCTAGGCCTTGGAGCCAGGCTGGGCCGGAGGCGGTCGAGCGCTCGTTTCCCTCGCGATCAGAGACGAGCGGGCGAGGCAGAAGCAGGGCACGGCGGCGGCAGCGGGGACTTGGGCGCGACTCCGGCGAGGGACTTGACGCGGGCTCGACGGATCTCGCGTGTTCGCACGCTAGAAGCAGGGGGCGGCGCCGGAGATGAGATCCAGGGCGGCCGACGGGAGTTGCTGGGGCGGTCTCTGGCTGGTTCCCGCCGGACCCGGCGACGACGAGTGAGGGGATCCGTCGGGAATGGCGCGGGGCAGCGGGACCTGAGCAGCTTGCCGATCAGGGGGCTCCATGGCGGCCAGGTTCACCTGAGAGAGAGAGGTGAGAAATTTGAGACGGGAGAGAGAAGAGGGACAACTAGAAGGAGAAAGAGCACGGGGAAAAGGAGGCGGGACGGCCTGGTTACTGCTGTTGCTTGCCGGCAGCGGGGACGAGGCAGAGGAGGCTGGTCAGCTCTGTTGGCCCTTGGGAAGGACAAGAGGAGGCGCGGGAGCTGGGCTGCATGGAGGTGCTCGAAGCAGAGGATCCAGGGGCGCAATTCCGGTGGAGCTCGAGGGTGAGGGCGGCGCTCGGGGTTGGCTACATGCGCGGGAGGGAGGAGGCTGCGGCTTGCTGGGGACTTGGGCATTGGATGGCTGCAGCGATCTGGTTGGCAGAGATGGATCTGGAGGGATCCCGAGGTGGAAGACGACTGGCGGCGGCGGCGGAATGGGAAGGATGGTACATCTCCCTAGAAGTTAGGGTTTTGTCCAGATTTAGACTAGGAGTGGAGTATAAATACATCACAGATTAGGTTAGAGGCTACCTCGTCCCTCCGATCGTACTCGGACGATCGCAAATAAAATAGCTAGGAAGCCCGAATAAGAAAACGGAGATGTTTTGTAGACGTTTGGGGATGATCCGGACACAACGGTGACGACTGTCCGGGTCGGGTTCGGGACAATTTCGGACGCGCGCGAGGGGGCTGCGGGCTGACGAGAGAGGTTAGGTTGGACCTGACGGTAGGTAGTGGGCCGTGCAGAAAGCCTTGGGCTGAGAGAAAAGAAGAGGGAGAGACCCGGCGACAGTTTCCGGAGACCGAAAATGTCCAACGTCAGACCGGCTATACTGCCGCTATAGTTATCCGTTGGGGCGTCAAACGGACTCCGAATGCGATGAAACTTGGCAGGTGGTCTACTGACAACAAAACAACACCGCCCGCCAACTTTCATCCCATTCCGAGAACATTTTCCGGCCACTTATAAAATACTATTTCGGACATGCCGCGGGCGCGTGCAAGTGTGGTTTGGCTCAGAACGGACAACAGAGAAAATGGGGAGGTCGGGACATATGCAAGTTTCGAAAACATGATGATGCAATGCACATGATGACATGATAAGATGCAACACACAAGAAAATGACAAGGCAACAACAACGAATAATTGGAGGACACCTGGCACATCGGTCTTGGGGCGTTACACCCAGGGTCCGAGGAGTTTCCAATCTTGGAAGTTCGGGTTTCGGGATGTTGCCCGATAAGTCTGGCCCACCGCCTGACTCTAGGTTCAGGGCTTGGGTGAAGTCCCCCGTAAATGGGTATCTGGCTCGGAGAGCTCAGGAATCCGGACATAGTTAGTCCTCAAGATAGACGAAGAATCGCCGCATTGTTCCTCCACCACCGCAATATGATGGGTGACCGGTGGAGAGTTAATCTCCCTTTGATCGGGTTTAAGCCCAATCCGATCATAGTCCGTAGCGACTCCCAAGGCGGCGATGCGATCCAAGAGCTCGTTTAGGGATGAGAGCTCCATTGGATCCATCTTCTCGGCAAACTCCAAGCTGACGTGGAGGCTGTTTTCGATGACCCGAGAAGTCATCATCGGTGCAGAAGCCGAACGGGCGGTCATGATGAAACTGCCTAGCCGGAGAGTTTGGCTGACAGCCAGGGCTCCCCCGACGGTAATTTTGTTTTTAACAACGAGACGAGGCATCCTTCCTTACGGCGACGGCACAGTGGAACTCTCAATGAAAGCACCAATGTCGGTGTCAAAACCGGCGGATCTCGGGTAGGGGGTCCTGAACTGTGCGTCTAAGGCGGATGGTAACAGGAGACAGGGGACACGATGTTTACCCATGTTTGGGCCCTCTTGATGGAGGTAAAACACTACATCCTGCATGATTATTCTTGATGATATGAGTGTTACAAGAGTTGATCTACCACGAGATCAGAGAGGCTAAACCCTAGAAGCTATCCTATGGTATGATTGTTGTTGTCCTACGGACTAAAACCCTCCGGTTTATATAGACACCGGAGGGGCTAGGGTTACACAAGGTCGGTTACAAAGGAGGAGATATACATATCCATATTGCCTAGCTTGCCTTCTATGCCAAGTAAAAGTCCCATCCAGACACAAGATGAAGTCTTCAATCTTGTATCTTCATAGTCCAACAGTCCGGCCAAAGGATATAGTCCGGCTGTCCGGAGACCCCCTAATCCAGGACTCCCTCTGCTACAAAAAGGATTGGGCCACCTTGCTGCACTTTATTTACTTTTGTTACTTGTTGCTCGGTACAAATTATCTTATCACAAAACTATCTATTACCACTTATTTCAGTACTTGCAGAGAATACCTTGCTAAAAACCGTTTATCATTTCCTTCTGCTCCTCGTTGGGTTCGACACTCTTACTTATTGAAAGGACTATGATATATCCCCGACACTTGTGGGTCATCAAGACTCTTTTCTGGCGTCGTTGTCGGGGAGTGAAGCGCCTTTCATAGGTGGAATTTGGTAAGGAAAAATTTATATAGTGTGCTGAAATTTACCGTCACTTGTTACTATGGAAAGTAATCCTCTGAGGGGCTTGTTCGGGGTATCTTCACCCCGACCAGTAGAGCAAAGAGTTGCTCCTCAACCCACTAAACCTATTGAAAATGAATATGAAAATGAAATTCCTTATGAGTATCCTTCGGGTATGATAGAAAATCTGCTAGCTAATCCTTTTTACAGGAGATGGAACAAAGCATCCTGATGAACACCTAATATATGTGGATGAAGTTTGTAGATTATTTAAGCTTGTAGGTATACCCGATGATGTTGCTAAGAAGAAGGTCTTCCCTTTATCTTTGAAGGGAGACGCATTGGTATGGTATAGGCTATGTGATGATTCGAGATCATGGAATTATAGAAGATTGAAATTGGAATTTCATCAAAAATATTACCCTATGCATCTTGTTCATTGTGATCATAATTATATATATAATTTTTGGCCTCGCGAAGGAGAAAGCATCGCTCAAGCTTGGGGGAGGCTTAAATCAATGTTATATTCATGCCCCAACCATGAGCTTCCAAGAGAAACAATTCTTCAAAAAATTTATGCTCGGCTTTCTGATAACAATTGCACGATGCTTGATACTTCTTGTGCTGGCTCTTTTATGATGAAGACTATTGGATTTAAATGGAATTTATTGGATATAATTAAATGCAACCCTGAAGATTGGGACCTCGACAATGGTAAGGAGTCAGGTATGACACCTAAGTTTGATTGTGTTAAATCTTTTATGGATACCGATATTTTCCGTAAGTTTAGCACTAAATATGAACTTGATTTTGAGATAGTAGCTTCTTTCTGTGAATCTTTTGCTACTTATGTTGATCTCCCTAAGGAGAAGTGGTTTAAATATCATCCTCCCATAGAAGTAAAAGTAGCTGCACCTATTAAAGTTGAAGAAAAGACTATCACTTATAATGATCCTATTGTTCCTACTTCTTATGTTGAGAAACCACCTTTCCCTGTTAGAATAAAGGATCATGCTAAAGCTTCAACTGTGGTTCGTAAAAGCAATATTAAAACATATACACCTCCTGAGCAAGTTAAAGTTGAACCTAATATTGCTATTGTTAAAGAGCTCTTGTCTGATAATATTGATGGGCATGTTATTCAGTTCTTCGGTGAAACTGCTAGAATTGCTAAACCTTGTGCTAAAGATAAACATAGACCTGTGGTAGGCGTGCCTATTATTTCTGTTAAAATAGGAGATCATTGTTATCATGGCTTATGTGATATGGGTGCTAATGCTAGTGTTATACCTTATGACTTGTATAAAGAAATCAAGCATGAAATTGGACCTGCTGAGTTAGAAGATATTGATGTCACAATTAAACTTGCTAATAGAGATACTATTTCAGCAATGGGAATTGTTAGAGATGTTGAAGTCTTGTGCGGAAAAATAAATATCGTGCTGATTTTCTTGTTCTTAGTTCCCCACAAGATAGCTTTTGTCCCATTATATTTGGTAGACCCTTCTTAAACACTGTTAATGCTAGGATAGACTACGAAAAGAATGTTGTTACTATTGGCTTGGATGATATGACTCATGAATTTAATTTCTCTAAATTTAGTAAACAACATCATGAAGAAGAATTGCCTAGTAAGGATGAAATTATTGGTCTTGCTTCTATTGCCGTACCTCCTAGTGATCCTTTAGAACAATATTTGCTAGACCATGAGAATGACATGTTTATGAATGAGGGAAGGGAAATTAATGAAGTATTCTTTAAACAAGAACCTAGGCTGAAACACAATTTGCCTGTTGAAATCCTAGGGGATCCCCCTCCACCTAAGGGTGATCCCGTGTTTGAGCTTAAACTGTTGCCTGATAATCTTAAATATGCTTATCTTGATGAAAAGAAGATATATCCTGTTATTATTAGTGCTAACCTTTCAGAGCATGAAGAAGAAAGATTATTGAAAACTCTGAAGAAGCACCGTGCTGCTATTGGGTATACTCTTGATGATCTTAAGGGCATTAGTCCCACTCTATGTCAACATAAAATAAATTTGGAAGCAGATGCCAAACCAGTTCGTGATCCTCAACGACGTCTGAACCCTAAAATGAAAGAAGTGGTAAGAAAAGAAATACTAAAGCTTCTGGAGGCAGGTATAATTTATCCCATTGCTGATAGTCAGTGGGTAAGTCCTGTTCATTGTGTCCCTAAGAAGGGGAGTATTACTGTTATTCCTAATGATAAAGATGAATTGATTCCACAAAGAATTATTACAGGTTATAGGATGGTAATTGATTTATGCAAATTAAAAAGGCTACTAAGAAAGATCATTACCCCTTACCTTTTATCGATCAAATTCTAGAAAGATTATGCAAACATACACATTACTTCTTTCTAGATGGTTATTCTAGTTTCTCTCAAATACATGTGTCGGCTAAAGATCAATCAAAGACTACTTTTACATGCCCTTTTGGTACTTTTGCTTATAGACGTATGCCTTTTGGTTTATGTAATGCACCTGCTACCTTTCAAAGATGCATGATGGCTATATTCTCTGACTTTTGTGAAAAAGATTTGTGAGGTTTTCAAGGAGGACTTTTCCGTCTATGGATCTTCTTTTGATGATTGCTTGAGCAATCTTGATCGAGTTTTGCAGAGATGTGAAGAAACTAATCTTGTCTTGAATTGGGAAAAGTGCCACTTTATGGTTAATGAGGGTATTGTCTTGGGGCATAAAGTTTCTGAAAGAGGTATTGAAGTTGATAAAGCCAAGGTTGATGCTATTGAAAAGATGCCATGTCCCAAGGACGTTAAAGGTATAAGAAGTTTCCTTGGTCACGCCGGATTTTATAGGAGGTTCATTAAGGACTTCTCCAAAATTTCTCGGCCTCTGACTAATTTATTACAAAAAGATATACCATTTGTCTTTGATGATGATTGTGTAGAAGCATTTGAAATACTTAAGAAAGCATTAGTCTCTGCACCTATTGTTCAACCACCTGATTGGAATTTACCCTTTGAAATTATGTGTGATGCTAGCGATTATGCTGTAGGTGCTATTCTACGGCAAAGAATTGATAAGAAACTAAATTTTATCCATTATGCTAGTAAGACTCTAGACAATGCTCAAAGAAATTATGCTACTACTGAAAAAGAACTTTTAGCAGTTGTATTTGCTTGTGATAAGTCCGGACCTTATATTGTTGATTCTAAATTAACTATCCACACTGATCATGCTGCTATTAAATATCTTATGGAGAAGAAAGATGCTAAACCTAGACTTATTAGATGGGTTCTCTTGTTATAAGAATTTGATTTGCATATTGTTGATAGAAAAGGAGCTGAGAACCCCGTTGCAGACAACTTATCTAGGTTAGAGAATGTTCTTGATGACCCACTACCTATTGATGATAGCTTCCCTGATGAACAATTAAATGTCATAAGTACTTCGCGTAGTACCCCTTGGTATGCTGATTATGCTAATTACATAGTTGCTAAATTTATACCACCTAGCTTCACATACCAACAAAAGAAAAAGTTCTTCTATGATTTGAGACATTACTTTTGGGATGACCCACATCTTTATAAAGAAGGAGTAGATGGTGTTATTATACGTTGTGTACCTGAGCATGAACATGAACAGATCTTACGCAAGTGCCACTCCGAAACTTATGGATGACACCACGCGGGGGATAGAACTGCACATAAGGTATTGCAATCCAGTTTTTATTGGCCTACTCTCTTCAAGGATGCCCGTAAGTTTGTCCTATCTTGTGATGAATGTCAAAGAATTGGTAATACTAGTAGACGTCAAGAAATGCCTATGAATTATTCACTTGTTATTGAACCATTTGATGTTTGGGGCTTTGATTATATGGGACCTTTTCCTTCCTCTAATGGATATACACATATTTTAGTTGCTGCTGATTACATTACTAAGTGGATAGAAGCTATTCCAATTAGTAGTTCTGATCATAACACTTCTATTAAAATGCTTAAAGAAGTTATTTTTCCGAGGTTTGGAGTCCCTAGATATTTAATGACTGATGGTGGTTCACATTTTATTCAAGGTGCTTCCCGTAAAATGCTTGCTAAATATGACGTCAATCATAGAATTGCATCTATTACCCACAGTCTAGTGGTCAAGTAGAATTGAGTAATAGAGAACTCAAATTAATTTTGCAAAAGACTGTCAATAGGTCTAGAAAGAATTGGTCCAAGAAACTTGATGATGCATTATGGGCCTATATAACTGCATATAAAAATCCTATGGGTATGTCTCCGTATAAAATGGTATATGGAAAAGCATGTCACTTACCTCTCGAACTAGAACATAAGGCATATTGGGCTATTAAAGAGCTCAACTATGATTTTAAACTTGCCAGTGAAAAGAGGTTATTTGATATTAGCTCTCTTAATGAATGGAGAACCCAAGCTTATGAAAATGCCAAGTTGTTTAAAGAAAAGGTTAAAAGATGGCATGACAAAAGGATACAAAAGCGTGAGTTTGATGTAGGTGATTATGTATTGCTATACAACTCTCGTTTAAGATTTTTTGCAGGAAAACTTCTCTCTAAATGGGAAGGACCCTATGTTATCGAGGAGGTCTATCGTTCCGGTGCCATAAAAATCAACAACTTCGAAGGCACAAATCCGAAGGTGGTAAACGGTCAGAGAATTAAACATTATATCTCAGGTAATCCCATAAATGTTGAAACCAATATTATTGAAACCATAACCCTGGAGGAATAAACAAGGAACACTTTCCAGAACGTTCCAGACTCCGAAAAGGAATAGGTATGTGGTACGGTAAATAAACTAACTCCAAAACAATTTTAAGGCAATATTTCTCCGTTTTGGAATATTTAGAAAAATAGAAAATTAAGTAGTAGTCCGGGAAGGACACAAGGGCCCCACGAGGGTGGAGGGCGCGCCCTACCCCTTGGACGCGCCCCCTACCTTGTGAGCTCCTCGTGTGCCTTCTGGACTCTGTTTTCTTGCACGATACGTATTTTGGTCAGTAAAAGTTCATTATATAATCTCCTGGGGGTTTTGACTCCCATATCATGCAAATATCCTTTGTTTTTGTTTCGCGCTGTTGCTGTTACAGATTAGAGCAAGATGTCTTCTCAAGAGTCAGTCGGGGAGAGCCGGGTATCTAATCCAGCACCGGAACCAAGGGCAAACAGCGACCCTGACCACTTTGGGCCAGCAACGGAGGAAGAGATGGAGGCTGACTTAATGAGGGTAGATGCCATGGAGGATCAAGAAGTCACCTCTCTCTTCTGAGTTGGGTTCATGATGGGGGAACTGCAGAGCTCAGCTATTCCAAACTTGGTTATCCCTTCCAATGTTAGATTTCTTTCTTATGAGAATATGAAAAAGAGTGTCACTGGTTCTCCCGCAGCTATGCAGCACCCTTGGGTGCAGGGAGCTTTGGCTGTTACAGGAAAACTCCGAAAGGAAATAATGGATCTCAAGCAGCAAGTCAACAAGCTTGAGGAGGAGAATCGTATCTTGAGGGGCATCATCGCCAAGAACATCACATCACCATCCCCGAAAAGAGAGACATAATCACCTGGGTATGGGCACTCCCCTTGGCAACTGCCAAGCTTGGGGGAGGTGCCCCGGTTTCATATCACCATCACTTTTATCTTTACCATTTTTCTTAGTTCGATCCTTTTGGTAATATTTTGATCTAGTAGAATAAAAGTTCTTAGTATGATCTAGTCATGAGTTTTGCTTTATTATCCTTCTATGTAATCAAGTCCGTGAGTTATATAATAAAGATTAGTGATTGAGTCAAGGGCTTGCTTATTTTTGCCATGATCCGAACTAAAAGAAAAGAAAAGAGAAAAAGAATAAGAAGAAACAAAAGTTCATATTGATCTTATTGATAGTAATGACTTCACATAGAAAGAGTGTGATGATTAAAAGTTGTTGGGAGTTGGCAGACATAGCTTCGGTCATCGTTGCAATTAATAGGAAGTAATAAGGAAAGAGAGGTTTCACATATAAATATACTATTATTGAAATCTTTTATGATTGGGAACACTCATCAAAATATGACATGCTAAAGAGTTGATGTTGGACAAGGAAGACAACGTAATGGGTTATGTTTTCTTATATCTGAGATAAAGTATGTTGTCATGGATCACCCAACATGCTGAGCTTGCCTTTCCCCCTCATGCTAGCCAAATTATCAGCACCAAGTAGAGATACTACTTGTGCTTCCAAATACCCTTAAACCAGTTTTGCCATGAGAGTCCACCATATCTACCTATGGATTGAATAAGATCCTTCAAGTAAGTTGTCATTGGTGCAAAGCAATAAAAATTGCTCTCTAAATATGTATGATTGATTGGTGTGGGAGAAATAAGCTTTATACGATCTTGTGATGTGGAAGTAATAAAAGTGACGGACTGCATAATAAAGCTTCATATCACAAGGGGCAATATAATGTGACGTTCTTTCGCATTAAGATTTTGTGCATCCAACCATAAAAGCTCAAGGCAACCTCTGCTTCCCTCTGCAAAGGGCCTATCTTTTATCATTATCTTCTACCTTATGCAAGTGTCATGGTGATCTTCACCTTTCCATTTTCATTTTATCCTTTGGCAAGCCCAGCATGTTGGAAAGAACCTGATATATATATCTAATTGGATGTAGGGGGGCATGAGTTATTATTGTTGACATTACCCTCGAGGTAAAAGGTTGTGGGGCAAAACTATAAGCCCCTATCTTTCTCTGTGTCCGATTAAAACTCTATAACCACAAGTATTGCGCGAGTGTTAGCAATTATGAAGGACTAGATGATAGTTGAGTATGTGGACTTGCTTTTTAGCTCTGACATAGACTCTTTCTGATGTTATGATAAATTGCAATTGCTTCAATGATTGAGGTTATAGTTTGTTGGTTCTCAATAAGGTTTCTGATTCATACTTTTGCATTGTGAATAGATCATCACTTGAACATAAGTAATCATATGACAATATCTATGTATGTTGCTGTTATGAGAATAATCATGATGCCCTCATGTCTGTATTTTATTTTTATCGACGCCTCTACCTCTAAACATGAGGACATATTTATCATTATCGGCTTTCGCTTGAGGACAAGCGAGGTCTAAGCTTGGGGGAGTTGATACGTCCATTTTGCATCATGCTTTATATTGATATTTATTGCATTATGGGCTGTTATTTCACATTATGTCACTTATGGCTATTCTCTCTTATTTTACAAGGTTTACATAAGGAGGGAGAATGCCGACAGCTGGAATTCTGGGCTGGAAAAGGAGCAAATATTAGAGACCTATTCTGCACAACTCCAAAAGTCCTGAAACTCCACGGAATACCTTATAATAAATAATGAAAAATACTCGCCAAAGATGAAGACCAGGGGGCCCACACCCTGCTCACGAGGGTGGGGGCGCCCCCCCTAGGGCACGCCCCCTACCTCGTGGGCCCCCTGGTGGCTCTCCAATGACCATCTTCTCCTATATGAAGTCTTTCGTCGAGAAAAAAAAGAAGCAACCTTTCGGGACGAAACTCCACGGCCACGAGGCGGAACCTTGGCGGATCCAATTTAGAGCTCCGACAGAGCTGTTCTGCCGGGGAAACTTCCCTCCCGGAGGGGGAAATCATCGCCATCATCATCACCAACGCTCCTCTCATCGGGAGAGGGCAATCTCCATCAACATCTTCATCAGCACCATCTCATCTCAAAACCCTAGTTCATCTCTTGTATCCGATTCTTGTCTTCAAGTCCGGGATTGGTGCTAGTAGGTTGCTAGTAGTGTTAATTACTCCTTGTAGTTGATGCTAGTTGGTTTAATTGGTGGAAGATCATATGTTCAGATCCTATATGCATATTAATACCCCTCTGAGTATGAACATGTTTATGCTTTGTGAGTAGTTACGTTTGTTCCTGAGGACAAGGGAGAAGTCTTGCTATTAGTAGTCATGTGAATTTGGTATTCGTTGGATATTTTGATGAGATGCATGTTGTCTAGCCTCTAGTGGTGTTATGTGAACGTCGACTACATAACACTTCACCATTATTTGGGCCTAGAGGAAGGCATTGGGAAGTAATAAGTAGATGATGGGTTGCTAGAGTGACAGAAGCTTAAACCCTAGTTTATGCGTTGTTTTGTAAGGGGATGATTTGGATCCATATGTTTCATGCTATGGTTAGTGTCGGTGTCAAAACTAGCGGATCTCGGGTAGGGGGTCCCGAACTGTGCGTCTAAGGCGGATGGTAACAGGAGGCAGGGGACACGATGTTTTACCCAGGTTCGGGCCCTCTTGATGGAGGTAAAACCCTACGTCCTGCTTGATTATTCTTGATAATATGAGTAGTACAAGAGTAGATCTACCACGACATCAGAGAGGGTAAACCCTAGAAGCTAGCCTATGGTATGATTGTATGTTGTCCTATGGACTAAAACCCTCCGGTTTATATAGACACCGGAGGAGGCTAGGGTTACACAAGGTCGGTTACAAAGGAGGAGATATGCATATCCGTATTGCCTAGCTTGCCTTCCACGCCAAGTAGAGTCCCATCCGGACACGGGACGAAGTCTTCAATCTCGTATCTTCATAGTCCAACAGTCCGGCCAAAGGATATAGTCCGGCTGTCCGGAGACCCCCTAATCCAGGACTCCCTCAGTAGCCCCTGAACCAGGCTTCAATGACGATGAGTCCGGCGCGCAGTGTTGTCTTCGGCATTGCAAGGCGGGTTCCTCCTCCGAATACACCACGGAAGAGTTTGAATACAAGGATAGTGTCCGACCCTGCAAAATAAGTTCCACATACCACCGTAGAGAGAATAATATTTCCACAAATCTAATATGTTGACACTTTTTGGTAGCATGACATCATGCCACGGCCCGGTAATTATTTGAACCGTTTTTGTTTAACCAGCCCCGCACATAACGCGAGGCGGTTTCTTGACACGTCTTGTCAAAGCAGAGATCGTGTTCCCCTTATCACGGGATTCTCATCAATACAAACGTGGGTAACCCAACCGTGCCTGTTATGACTCCTAGATTTTAGGTAAGTCTAGAACGGCCACGAGGAGGACGCCTGATATTCATCCCCTTTATAAAGGGACAAGGCTTTTTCTTTTTCCCTCCCGTGCTCAATCGAATCCTTCCCCCGCCTCGAGTTCTAACACCCAAAGCCCAGGTCAGGTGCTTCGGACCTTCAATCATGTCCGGATCCAGCCTTCAAGGCCGGTGGATGCCTTCCTCCGTCACGGAGGAGGACATCGAGAAGTTGAGGGAGGCCAGATATCTGACCGCCGAAATTTCGCATAGGCTGCCCGCCCGAGGGCAGGTCGTCCCTACTCCCGAACCCAACGAGAGCGTTGTGTTCGTCTCCCACTTCCTCCGAGGACTAGACCTCACTCTGGATCCCTTTGTTAGGGGTCTTATGTTCTATTACGGGCTGGATTTTCACGATCTGGCCCCGGATTCCCTTCTTCACATCTCGTCATTTATTGTCGTTTGTGAGGCCTTCCTCCGCATTACCCCTCACTTCGGCCTGTGGCTCAAGACCTTCGATGTGAAGCCGAAGATGGTCGAGGGGCAGTACGCAGCGTGCGGAGGTGCTCTAATAAGCAAAATTGCTGACGCTCCATGGCCAAAGGGTTCCTTTCCAGAGGTGTCCGGATTGTGGCAACGGGAGTGGTTTTACGTCACAGCTCCCCGAAGTGCCAAGTGGGTAGCTGCCCCCACCTTTCGCTCGGGCCCTCCACCACAACTGATGTCATGGATCAGCAGGGGGCTGAGCTGGGGTCCAGCCAAGGACGTGCCAATACTGCAGAGCCGTATCCGAGATCTCTTCGAGGGAGATTTCAGTCTGGTTATGGTAATGCAAGTTATGCTGGTTCGTTGAGTCCAGCCTTGCAAACGCCGGCCCCTCCGCATGTGGGAATTCAACCCGGAAGGACCGCGCACTATTCAGAATTTCCTCGGCATGACGCATGAGGAGATGTACAAATCGTTCTTCGGACCCCAAATAGAGTGTCCGGACACTACCGAGGACGTGGGCCTGAGCTGCAACCGCCCCGCTCCCAAGTAAGTAATCCCATGGCCGAACACACTGTCCTTTTATTTATCATGACATCATTCTGAAGAATCGCTCTTTGACCAGGACTGGATAACAAAGGCAAAGATGATCCGGTATTTGGCCCCCCTTCCTGAAGGCTTGGACAATCCGGTGCTGGAAAAGATGCTCGAGCCAGCACCTTGTCTAGTGCCCTCAAAGGAAGATGAAGGGGGGAATAAAGAGGGCGAAAGCGGGCCTCCATCACTACCTATTCCAATCGAGGGAATGAGCGCCTCCGCGAGGGAGGATGACCAAGGGGAAGAATTTGACATTCTCTCTCCCCGGGGAAGGAAGAGGTCTACCTCTGAAGATCCGGAAACTAAGGTTTCCAAATGGGAGAAAAAAATCTCCGCCAGAGGGACCTGCCTCGAAGGGTACTCTTGCCGCACAATGTCCGCACGGGGGTCAGCCCTCTACCGAGCTATAAGTAAAAGGGTATTCAATAACGAAAATATCTTGCTCTATTTCTGAGGAAAATAATCGAAGCATTTATCTTGCAGTTCGGATCTTAGCCCCTCTCAGCAGAGCTCGTCTTCAGGGGATCTTCTTCCGGAGATGATGGAGAGCGAAACGCCTCCCCCTGCCACACCGCCTCACGAAGCGGGTGACCCCGAGGTGTCGTCGCGGAGGGCTTCTCCTGATCCGGCAAGGCCAGAAGGCAATCCTATGGCCACCCGAAGTCCTCAGTATCTGGCTCTTGAAGAGAGCAATCAAAAGAGTCCAGCACCGTCTGGTGTGCGGTCGGACGTACTGAGGGATCCGCTGGAGCAAGCGGCTATCTCAGAAGAGCACCGCACATTAATGGGTACGGTGATTGAAAGGATTTCGTCCGCCGAAAGCGGGTTGCATGAAGCCTTTATGAGTCTACTGACGGGTTTTGAGGTACGTGAAATGTTGTACATTTTTGACAGTACCGCACATTTTTAGATGTGCCCTGTGTAGATAGTAGCCCTTGAGACTCTAGTTGTCGTCGAGAACAGCGGCAAACAGAGGATCATAGTCCCAGGTAATAACCAGACCGCCTTTATGTGTAGGTGGTTGAAGCTCCGGTGGCTAACCGGACTGATGGTTTTGCCAAACTAAAGTGGCGACTGGATGCGGCAGATGACGACATCGTGCTTGTCAAGAAGAGGCTCGACGAGGCACAGGGTGAGTGATTTTTCTGGTGATCGTCACATAATAAGAGCAGCATCATGCCAGTATACTTTAATATGTTGTGACTGCAGATGGAGCGGCCGCTGTGGAGACCCTTCGGGTGGAGCTTGCCCGAGCCAAGGAGCAAGCAAGGAGTAGCAATGCGGCCGCTTTACAAGCGGCCGAAGAGTTAAGGGCCGAACAGGCCGCACATTGCGAGAGCAAAGAAAAAATTGCCAAGATGGCCATGGAGTTAAAAGATGCTACTGACCGTTACCGGCTTCTTGAAGAGGAAAACCGGGCGAAAGCGACGGACCTGGAGAAGGCCCGGGTGGATGCCAAGGAAGCCCGCTCCAAAATTAGAGCGACGAAGGAGGAGCTGAATCAAGCTGCAGATATCGTGTCTGGGAAGCCCTTCTTGTTGCGGACTAAGTTCGGAGATCCGAAGTATGCTCCTCTGGACCGGCTATGGAGTTCTGCGGACGCGTACATGGATTTGGCTGCCAGCGCTGTTGATGCCGCCGAGTACTTCAAGGATCAGAAAGGTCCTGAAGTGGAGAAGTTGTTCTGGTCACAGTTTCACGCTCCCGTCCGTCCGCTGCTGCTGAATGAGTGATTGACTGGTTGGGACGAGCTCCATAGGTTGTCCGTACTTGCCATGAGGTCCGTTGTGGATCACCTGTGGCTGGGAGGGCCAAGGCCGAGTAGCTACTTTAGCTTAGTGCAACAATTCCTTGAAGCCGTGCCACACATCGATGTTGTAAAGAGATCAGCGTGCATAGAAGGTGCACGGATGGCCCTTGCCCGTGTCAAAACATACTGGGCGGAGATGGAGGCCACCACTATTGCGGCATAGGGTTCGGCCATAGGTCGAGTGGCTGCCGAGCACTACTTTGAAGAAGTCCTTGAAGGCGCTCGTTCGATAGAGGCGCAGTGCTCGAAGAATATTATTTTCCAGTGACATGTAGTCCCATTGTACAAACAATGTTTTGTTGAATTTATCAAGGCTGTATTTATACTTTTGCCCGAAAGTGCTATGATGCCTCCTGTGCGCCCGTTAATGTATATATGTATATAACCTGAAAGATGGGAGTCGTCGGCTTCAGCCCCCACACATATAATGTGGGGGTGTTCGCAGAAGACGCATGTTCACACTTGATCCAACATCTTGGTCCATTAAGGAGGTGATAGCGCAGCGAACTAGGCAATCGGACTATAATGCTTTAACACTTTCACTTAGCCAGAGGAGTTTGACAGTGGGGCTACTATATAGCCCCTGGTGGCTCCACGCTCATCCGGATTCGGGGCGCGTACATGCCTGGCTGGGAAACGGTCCTTCATTAAGGCGGAGGAATCCCGAAGATTCCGCTAGGTCATCGAGTGGTTGACCAGTCTCACGCTATATCATGACAGTCAGTTTTCGGCTTTCTCTACTGAGGTGCTCGTCCGGATGAACCAGGGCACAATCGCAGTAGTTCTCCTGGTGCCGCCTTAGCCGATAGAGCGGAACGTAAGGCAGCAAAACACAGGAGCCGGGCAAACCCAACATTTGACCAAAGACATGATTCGGAGCTGATGCATATAAGGCCAAACTCGCGACGCCGAACACTCCCTAAGGTATTCAGTCTTTATGATGTAAACCGGGCCTAAACAGTGCCCTTTGTAATAAGCCCCTGGTGTCCAGGTACGTGCAATATTCTGACGTGGCCACATGCCAATACGTCAGCATCCTTCTCAATTGTACTGAGAATCCGAGGGATGTGTATCAACAAGAGACAGTAAAAAAGGTTTACGCAGGGTCTTAATCTAAAAAGAATCCTTGGAACGGGTCCCTGCTGCACGTCTGCGCCTGTGTCTCCATTGTGCCGTATTCTGGACGGGTGTAGCACGATGGTCATCTGAAAAAGAGAGGAACTTAATTGAAAAGTTGCCGTGCAAAAGGTAAGTTATACTAAATAAACAATATATAGTTCAAAATGAGTAAAGTTGAGCCTAATTGCCACTTGTTGCGCGCGTTGAGCCCCTTGTATTGTAATAGGGGTATAGCCATCAAACCTGTATCAATTACATATAGCTGCACCAGACTCGTCCAACCGTGTCCGTGGTCTTAACGACCTGTCAGATGCTTTAGTTGGTGAGGCCGTTTAGTGTGCGGCTGCCAAGGCAGCCGCACGGTCTTCCGCGCGCAAGGAGCGCTCAATATTTCCATTTACTGTAATGATGCCACGTGGACCGGGCATCTTAAGCATGAGAGAAGCGTAATGCGGTATTGCGTTAAAGCGAGCGAAAGCTTCGCGTCCGAGTAGTGCTTGATAGCCACTTTGGAACGGAGCGATGTGGAAGGTTAAATTTTCGCTGCGGAAGTTATCGGGGAAGCCGAATATAACCTCTAGTAGCAGGGAGCCCGTGCAATGGGCTTCTGGGCCTGGCGTTACTCCTTTAAAGGTAGTATTGCTATGGCTAATTTTTGTTGGGTCTATCCCCATTTTGCGGACTGTGTCCTGATATATCAGGTTTAAACTACTGCCGCCGTCCATCAGGACTCGTGTGAAGTGGTATCCATCAATTATCGGGTCTAACACCAAGGCAGCCCATCCTGCACGCCGAATACTTGCCGAGTAATCCCGATGGTCGAAGGTGATCGGTTGGGACGACCAGTGGCAGAACTCCGCTGTGATAGGCCCTGGGCATGTGTCTCTAGGAGTGCCGCTTTGTTTCTCCCCTTTGTCACGTGTAACACGTTTACTCTTTTGACTTCTGGTGGGAATTTCTTCTGTTCCCCAGTGTTTTCTTGCGAGGCTTGTCCTCGTCTTCGCTTGGTGTATCCTGCCCCTTATGTTCGGCGTTGAGCTTGCCGGACTGCTTGAAGACCCAACATTCTCTATGGGTATGATTTGCAGGTTTATCGGGGGTGCTGTGGATCTGACATATTTTGTCCAGAATCTTGTTTAGGCTGGACAGTTCGTCTCTGTTGCCTTTGGAGGGCAGCTTTTGCTGACCTGGCCGAGAGCTTCTGAATCCGGCGTTTACCGCCGTGCTCTTCGGGCTGTCTTCTTTATTCCGGCGCTTGTTTTTGCTGCTCGTGGTTTCCCGTTTTCGTCCCTGACTTCGGATGTACTTGGGTCGCTGGTGCTGCATCGGGCTAACCAGCTGTCCTCGCCCGCGCAAAAGCGGGTCATGAGGCTTGTTAATGCTGCCATTGTTCTCGGCTTTTCTTGGCCGAGGTGTCTGGCAAGCCATTCGTCTCGAACGCTGTGCTTGAAGGCTGCTAAGGCTTCGGCGTCCGGATAGTCGACTATTTGGTTCTTTTTAGTGAGAAACCTGTTCCAAAGCTTTCGGGCTGACTCTCCGGGCTGTTGAGTTATATGACTTAAATCGTCTGCATCCGGTGGTCGGACATAGGTCCCTTGAAAATTTGCCCGAAAAGCGTCTTCGAGCTCTTCCCAGCTTCCAATGGAGTTTTCGGGGAGGCTTTTAAGCCAGTGCCGAGCTGGCCCTTTGAGCTTGAGGGGTAAGTACTTGATGGCGTGGAGATCGTCTCCTCGAGCCATATGGATATGGAGGATGTAGTCCTCAATCCAGACCCCAGGGTCTGTCGTTCCGTCGTACGCCTCTATGTTTACGGGTTTGAATCCCTCTGGAAATTCATGGTCCAGCACCTCATCGGTGAAACATAGGGGGTGTGTGGCACCCCTGTATTTGGGTGTACCGTGGTGTTGGGATGTTTGTTGTGTTGCATTGCATGCTGGAGCGCGCTTGCGTGGCCCGTAGATGGATCTGGTTGCGCCGTACTTTTGATGCGAGCCCTCACGTGGATCGCGTACTGGCTTATGTGCGGCGTCGTTTGCCGCTCTATGTTGGCCACGAGGTCGTCTATCCGACCGGATGGCTGTTTTGTTTTTTGATTGCGGGGGATCTAAGGCCTCCTCATCGAATTCAGGTAGCAGCTTTCGCTTCGGGTAGCTCTTGGTGTGGCGATTACCGCCGTACTTCGCTGCAGTGTTGAGTACTTCACTCCATCTGATTCTGAGTGTGTCTTGTGCAGCCCTGAGCCTTTGCTTCTGCTTTTTCAGACTCCTCGCCGTGGCAACAAGCCTTTTATGGGTATTCTGTTGCTCCGGGTGCCTGTCCGGTGTGATGTTATCCGGACTGTTATCTTCGACGGAGTCGGGTTGTTCGGTTTGATTCTCCGTGTTGCCGTGGTCGGACGATGGTTCAATGCCGTGTTTGTCGTCCGCTGGCTCACCTTGCTCTATCGCTGGGTTTATATGATCGCTGTTTCTGCCGAGGCGGGATTTGGAGCGGCGCTTACGCCGCCGCTTTGACTGCTTCTCGAGGGAACAACCCTTCGCTGCGTCCTTCCGCTCTTCGTCGTTGTTTTCTTTGGGTGCGTCCACCATGTATACATCATATGATGAAGTGGGCGTCCAGTGCCCTGTGGGCAGTGGTTCCTGTTCGTCTCCTGCATCGTCGTCCATACCGTCGATGTCTTCGGAGTCGAAGTCGAGCATGTCGGTCAAATCGTCGACAGTGGCTACTAAGTGGGTGGTGGGTGGGCGGCGAATTTCTTCGTCATCCGCATCCCAATCCTGCCGAACATAGTTCGGCTAGGATTCTCCTGACAGGGAGAGATACCTTAATGAGTTCAGTATGTGCCGAAGGGCGAGTGCTGAAAGATATCCGTGGAGGTGAACTCCATGATCGGCGCCCAGTCGGATTCGATAGGCACGGGCGCAGGCGGTTCAGAGTCCGTGGCCGGGGAAGAATCCGACAGTTCGTCACGGCTCCTGTGAAGGGTAAGGTCGATATTCAGCTTGATCGCCACTGAGAATACGGCCTCCATGGCGGGGTCTATCCGCCCGTCCATGGATGGCGCAATTGGCTCCGAATTAAGGGTCGGAGCGGTTGCTGGTGCGGTCTCCGGAACACTGTCCGATGGTAGAGCTAAATCATGCTCATCGTGACCGTGCGGCGCACTCGGCAGGGGCTCGAATCCGTCGAAGATCAAGTCTCCGCGGATGTCAGCCGTGTAGTTTAAGCTTCCAAACCTGCCCTGGTGGCCAGGGGTGTAACTCTCGATCTGCTCCAGATGGCCAAGCGAGTTGGCCCGCAGTACAAAGCCGCCGAATACAAAGATCTGCCCGGGGAGAAAAGTCTCACCCTGGACTGCATCGCTATCGATGATCGAAGGAGCCATCAAGCCTATCAATGAAAGCACCAATGTCGGTGTCAAAACCGGCGGATCTCGGGTAGGGGGTCCCGAACTGTGCGTCTAAGGCGGATGGTAACAGGAGGCAGGGGACACGATGTTTTACCCAGGTTCGGGCCCTCTTGATGGAGGTAAAACCCTACGTCCTGCTTGATTATTCTTGATAATATGAGTAGTACAAGAGTAGATCTACCACGAGATCAGAGAGGCTAAACCCTAGAAGCTAGCCTATTGTATGATTGTATGTTGTCCTACGGACTAAAACCCTCTGGTTTATATAGACACCGGAGGGGGCTAGGGTTACACAAGGTCGGTTACAAAGGAGGAGATATACATATCCGTATTGCCTAGCTTGCCTTCCACGCCAAGTAGAGTCCCATCCGGACACGGGACGAAGTCTTCAATCTTGTATCTTCATAGTCCAACAGTCCGGCCAAAGGATATAATCTGGCTGTCCGGATACCCCCTAATCCAGGACTCCCTCAGTTAGGTTTACCTTAATACTTTTGTTGTAGTTGCGGATTCTTGCAATAGAGGTTAATCATAAGTGGGATGCTTGTTAAATTAAGAACAACACCCAAGCACCGGTCCACCCACATGTCAAATTATCAAAGTACCGAACGCGAATCATATGAACGTGATGAAAACTAGCTTGACGATATTCCCATGTGTCCTCGGGAGCACTTTTCCTTATATAAGAGTTTGTCCAGGCTTGTCCTTTGCTACAAAAAGGATTGGGCCACCTTGCTGCACCTTATTTACTTTTGTTACTTGTTGCTCGTTACAAATTATCTTATCTCAAAACTATCTGTTACCACTTATTTCAGTACTTGCAGAGAATACCTTGCTGAAAACCGTTTATCATTTTCTTCTGCTCCTTGTTGGGTTCGACACCCTTACTTGTCGAAAGGACTACGATAGATCCCCTATACTTGTGGGTCATCAATTATCCTCTCCCTCGCGGACATAATTGCACCTGCCTTTGGCTGTATGACAGGTTGGCCACACACCTGTCGGGCCCACCTGTCATGCACGCAAAGGCAGGAGCGTCCCTCCCTCGCCCATGAGCGTGGTGGCTGGCAAGACTAGGAGAAGCTTTCGCTACACGCTCTCCCTCCCGCATGCGGTGGACATGCAGTAGTTCAATCGGTGTCAGATGGCTAGAAGCATACTGTAGTACTCCTCCAGTGCAGTAGTATTCCATTATTGTTCGACTTCCCGAAGAGGCAAAGAGCCAAGCGCAGCCCACACGCTCGTGTGGCAGTTTCATGTGTAGAGTAGTCTAGGATAGCGTGTATCGTGCCTGTAAGTTTAAAATTGTTGGGGTCAGCTCCATGCTATGTGGCCGTCTCGAACTTTTTTTAAATTAAATCAGTCTTCTGGCCCTACCCGAAAACTGCCGCGCGTACTGCCCGGGAAAAGCCCCGCCCTCAACTTTTAACTAAGCAAAAATAGTTCGAGCTTGTTCGTTCTATATAAATACAGTACTTACTGGTTGTTTATTCACCCGTGGGGTTGTTCAATGAATGGAGGAGCGGGGAGCACAAGTGAACAATACTGTAGTACTAGTAGTAGTAGTAGTAGTAAGTAGGAGTCGTATAGTAGTCACCTTAAATAGAGAGTTTATTTTCTTTAATGCCACGTACACAAATTGAGACGCTTGTTGTGGAGAGAGAAAAGATAATCACTCCACTATATATGGACGCAGGGGCCTGAGCGCTTGCTTTACTAGGGTTGCTCTCTTCATTCTCTCATCCTCTCCAGATATAAACAAGACAATGGTAGCAACATTTTCTCTCTGCTCACCGCTGGTCACAGATCCGGCCGGATTCCTTCGGCCGGTGTGTGTAGAGGACTAAAAGGTGCATCGTTCACGCGGTCATCGCCGTCGAGGGAGGAAACCCACAGCTGCCGGAGGGGCCCGATCCTCTGCCCGTGTCATTCTCTCCGACACATGGCTGACTCGGGAGGTCCTCCGACCCTTCTTCCACCCTGCCGTGTTGTCCGCAGATTCGACCTGCCGCTGCCGACATCCCGGCGACCCTCAAGTATAAGTTCTTCGAAAGCGGCCTTGCTCTACTGCCCCAGCTCCCCACGTGTCTGCATGTGCATCTTTTTCTACTCCCATAAGCTCTTCCAAAGCCACCTAAATTTTTAGTATTATTAGAGGTAAAGCTACTTCATGCATTCGAATCTAGGGCTTTGTTCAAACAACGAAGAAAGGGGGGAAAGTTGTAGCATGAATCTAGGACTTGATTCAAAGAGGAAATAATATGGTGAAAGTAGTAGAGACTGGATACCCAACTGGTCTCTTGGTTGAAAAGGGAAATAATGGGAAAACGCAGTACAAACTGGATAAGGAACAAATCTATTATTGGTTGAAAAAAGGATAGAAAGTGGCGGCTGGTGGACAAGTCAACAGAGTATGTCCAGGATTAGATTTGCTGCCATCACATAGTAAAAGGTCTCCAGGATTAGATTTGCTGCCCTCACATAGTAAAAGGTCTCAGGATTAGATTTGCTGCCCTCACATAGTAACAGGTCTGCAGGATTAGATTTGCTGCCCTCACATAGTAAAAGGTCTGTAGGATTAGATTTGCTGCCCTCACATAGTACAAGGTCTCCAGGATTAGATTTGCTGGCCTCACATAGTACAATGGCACTCCTGCTGTTTTCCCCAGTATGATAAGTAAGTTGCTCCTTTATGCTGCTGAGTGTCCTGGTGTCCCCAAGGTCCCATGCCCTTAAACCAACTCTTTAGCTGTTGTTGATTTACCGTGTCTGGTAAACAAGCAATGCCACCATTAAAGTAATTCCATATTTGAGGAATCTCATTGTTGATCGTAATGCTTCTGCTAACATGAAGCATTGCTGACGTTTTAAAATTTCTACTGTCCTTGCGTGATTGCCATGAACATAATTAAGATGCTTCTTTTCATTTTGTATATGTTTCGTATATTCTTATTGACCAACAACTATTTACTTTCTATCTTTTTGTGCATATAGGGATATCCATTTCATCTTGTTGCTATTGTGACCTTTTGGTGAACTGCACAAAACATTTTTTTGGAATGAGTGTCTTGTGCAATTCAACTAAAATGTCACATGGGCAACATCTCTCAATTTTGGTGGAACTGCACAAAATGGTGATTGAAGTTTCCAAAAGCTCCGTCAAGTTCTGCTGGTAATGTCATGCAACATTTTCTTAGCCTTTGCAAGATGGAGCCATCACTGTCACCACAATGGCACTTTATTTTAGTGGAACTGCACAAAAGGATAAGAAAATTATAGTTGCACCTTACATGAGCCGGACAGCCAACCTTAATGTTCCTCAATTTTAGTGCAACTACTAAAGAAGAACCTGCTAGCTCACAAGAGCAAGTACTTCTTGCTAGCTGAATGATGCAATCTTTGCTTCATTTCAGGCGAACTGCAGAAAAAGGCACATGAATTGAATCGTGGAAGTCCAGGCAGACCTCATCCAAGTAGAGCTAGAGGTTGAGTTCAAGGAGGCCGCTATTAAAGCAAAATCATGCTCTCCTGTCTCCTTGTTTGTGTTGTGCAAACATGCTGTGCAAACAAGAATACTCAACTACAGATGTTGTGACGGTCAAGAGCATTCGCCAAGTTCTTTGATTGTATGACATGGCTAGTCAAGATGGATTTAATCCCGATATTCACTTTATCAAAAGGCTCTAATGGGTTGGTTCTGAATCTTGCCAGCTGGGAATCAGTGAGATGTGTAGGCATCTTTGTTGTACTTATTATTTGAATCTTATTTGTTGGTTATAAATCCTGCAAGCTGGGAATCAATGAGATATGTAGTCATCTTTGTTGTACTTATTATTTGGATCTTATTTGTTGGTTATGAATCTTGCAAGCTGGGAATCAATGAGATGTGTAGGCATCTTTTTTGTACTTATTATTTGGATCTTACTTATTGGTTCTGAATCTTGCAAGCTGGGAAACATGACATGATGATGCAGAGGACAACAACCATAACAAACAGTTCAAACTTGGTAGTATTATCTTTGTGAAAGTGCGACAAATGTGCTGATCGTGTGTGTCCTGAGAATAATAATTCTAATTGTTGTGCATGTTGATCCTGTGGCACTGATAGAACGAGCGAATGCATTGCTTGTTTTAAGTATAAATTTCTATTAAAGCTAATTAAATTTAAGTAAAGTGACCACTAACTCCTGTTATTACAGTACCAATACAGACCCGCTCATGAACCGACATGTGGCCGAGGGTGCATCTTCTGCCAGGCGTGCAACGGATGAGGGAGGGGTAGTAACTGTTGTCGCCTCTACACACTCAACTTACTGTTGAATCCAGTTCCCCAAGAGCTAAAAAACGAACTGCTGCCGCCGTCTACACACTCGTTCACTCGAAGAGACTCCAATTGAGATCTGAGGGGTGAGCCTGCTAGATATGGACTTCAGCAAGGAGTTCCCCTTTGAGTTCGCCGTTCAGTCCTATGGCTGCACCAAGTTGAATGTGATGTACACCAATGATACGGACTCGGTGAAGCTCTGCCTCGCCTCAGTTCTATGGCTGCACCAGGTTCTGGAGCATTCGCCCGTTTCATCGGCAGCGCCGACTGCACCTTCGCTAAGGTGGAGAGAAGGAAGAACGCGACGATTCGGCCATCTGGTGCAACAAGCTTGTCGACATCCAAAAGCAATACAAGATCATCAGCAACGGGCAGGAGAAGGACTCCGTGGTTGACCTCGCTGAGATCATCATCGACCCCTGATACGCCAACATGAAAGAAGACGACCTGAACATGTGGGAGGTACCTCTGAATCTAGCCTACATAACCTACGCGGCCAAGGACGCATACACATGCTATGACATGTACATGCAGATCTTGGACATGAGGGTGTGTCTGCTTCCCGTAACCGACGAGTACACGGACAGTCACAGCGTCATGATCAAGCATGCCGGGAAGGTCTAGATGTTGTACTTTATCTGTTTATAAGCACCTTTATCATCTGAGTGTTTCATGCATTAGCCTATGTGTTGTAATTATCTGTTTTGTCTAAAATATTTCTTTTAAGAACCCATTAACCTGATTGCTTTTTTAGTGGCTATTTGCTTATGTATGTAAACTAGTTCACTTGTCCGTAAAAAAACTAGTTCACTCGGCTGCCGTGCTTTGAATCTCCTTCCTCCCAACATATTCCCCTCCTCACGTGGACCCAGCAGGTCTCTGAATTTTCTCCCACTTCCTTTTTCGATGTAAACCGAGTTTTCTCCCAGTACTTTCCTCGTCTAGCCCAACATGATATTTTCACCCAGCCCAGCAAGTCCGCGGATTTCGAGAAAATGCAAATGGGATTTAAACGGGCTGCATAGATGCTACATCATTGTTTCACCCAGCCCACCAAATGGACTAAAAAACAAATGGACTGACAGCTGGGTCCATGGCCACAAGCCAGTTTTTTTGTGATTTGCCAAGTAAGTTGCTTTGTCAGGCCTGTTGGGCTGCAAATCTTTCAAGACGAGGAGAGCTTCATTCGGCTGGCCGAGAAAATGGCCTATCAGTAATGTGAAATGGGCTGTACATTTTTAAAACACATCAAACCAGCAATTAGTTTCAAATATCTTTTTTTTCATTTCGAGATTTTAGATTACATTAATTTTTATGCGTGGAGAATTTTTTGGATTTTATATTGATATACATTTATTTTTAAAATCAGTTTGAATGTGAGTCGAAATTTCGGGATTAAAAACAGTTCGGACCGCACCGGAATATGCAAAATTTCGTATAATTTTTTAACCGTGTCCACAATATGGGCTGTAATGCTAACAAAAAGAATATGGGCTCCAAAAAAACCTTAAGAATTAGCAAATGGGCTGTAAATTATTAGAAATAATGGCAGATGGGCTGTATGCTGTTTTCCACAGATTTGAGGCTTACCTAAAAAAAAGGTTGACGCACAAGCAGTGACTGTTGGATGGCCATCCAACGGCCGTCGTGCTTCTTCAATCTCTGCTCTGCTCCAGCCGCTCAAACAAGCGCCGGCGGGACTGCCTGCTCCCTCCTCCCTGCGGCCGGCTCTACTGCCGTGCATGCCTCACCGCCCCACCGTACTCCCATCGCTGGCCTCGCCATCCCTCTACTCACCCATACCTGCTGTTATTCTCCGGCGACGGCAGACGAACCAGTAAACCCTCATATAGTCGTACTCCCCTCCGCGTGGGAAACAACTGCCGAGTCTTCCCTGCCTCCGTGTCGTTCCCTTCCTAGGCCTCACCATCGTCCACCGCCCTGGTGCTCTCGACGCGGCCTGGTCAACATGGTCAACGATCGACATCCATCTGAAGTGGACTGTACGTGGAGAGGCCGATAGTTGGGTCCACGGCCGCACGCAAGGAAATGCCTCCTTATTATGCGCAAAATAATGATTCCTCCACCTAACATCAGGGACCCACCGAAAGGGCCTCTGTATTTTGCGAAAAAAACGTTACCCCCGATGACAGCTCGGACCCACCAGCTATATCTTCGCACGCAAGGAAGTGCCTCCTTATTACGCACAAAAAAATGAATACTCCCCCTGTTAGCTAGGACCTAGTATAGTGGCAGGCTGACTTGTGGGCCTACTAAGTTGACGGGGATGGAGGGCTTTGTCAACTTAGTCAATATGCACGATTCTAGCTCTAGTGACCGTACGATGTCCATCCAACGGCCGTAGTGCTTCTTCAACCTCTGGTTTTCTTGCTCCAGCCGTCCAAACCAGCGACGGTCGTGCCTCGTGCTCCTGCCTCCCATGGCCGGCTGCGATGCGGTAGAGGCCTCACCGCCCCCTACTACTCCCACCACTGGCCAGGCCATCCCTCTACTCACCCACACCCCCTGTTATTCTGCGGAGATGGCAGCCTCACACCACAGCGAACCAGTGAACACTCGTACTCCTCTACGCGTGGGCATCCACTGCCGCGTCTTCCCCGGCTCCGCGTCGTCCCCTTCCTAGGCCTCGCCGTCGTCCACCGCCCCAGTGCTCTCGGCGCGGCGTGGTCAACGTGGTCAAGGGATGGCTTCCATCGGACGTGGACTGTACGTGGAGAGGCTGACAGCTGGGTCCACGGCCGCAACAAGGAAGTGCCTCCTTATTACGTGCAAAATAATTATTCCTCCACCTGACAGCGGGGACCCACCGGACGGGCCACCGTATTTCGCGAAAAAAACGTCTGCCCCTGACTGCTGGGACCCACCAGCTACATCTTCGCACGCAAGGAAGTGAGTCCGGGTAAAAAAACGATTCGCCCCCCTGACTGCTGGGACCCACCAGCTACATCTTCGTAGGCAAGGAAATGCCCGACAATCGGGACCCACCTGGTCGAAGCATACGTAGCGTTGTCATTCTGGTCGCGAACGTGTACGTACATATATACTGTTCGATGTAGAGGCACGCATGTGTCGTAGTATAGGCGCGTATGTGTCGTAGTAGAGGCGCGCATGTAGCATGTACACGTACGTACAACGGCCAGGGTGCAAGAAAGAAAATATGGCCACGTACGTACATATGGGCAGGGTCTCGAACGCCTACTCGCGCATACGTATGGCCAGGGCTCGTGTACATGGCTGGATCAGAACGGAGAAACAACGTCGTCATCGTGTTCATGGGGAGGCAACGTAATGTGTCGTGTTCATCGAGAGGCAACGGAATGCGTGGGAGCCAACCGGCTGGGTCGGAATGGAATGCGTGGTCGTGTTCATCGGGAGGGCTTGGACGGAACAAGTGATGGAAACGAGGCCTGGCGTACCGCAAAACGGAGGAAACGGCCTTGTGTTTGACCGGCCACGTTTGAAACGGGATCCTGTTCATCGGGAGGGGTCTGGCGTACCGCAAAACGGAGGAAACAGACCTCCTACGGTCGAAACGGGGGTCCTGTTGATTGGGAGGGGTGTGGAGTACCGCAAAATGGAGGAAACGGACCTCCTACGGTCGAAATGGGGGTCCTATTGATCGGGAGGGGTGTGGCGTACCGCAAAACGGACGAAACGGACCTCCTATGGTCGAAACGAGGGTCCTGTTCATCGGGAGGGGTGTGGCATACCGCAAAACGGGACTCCATGGGATACTGTTCATCTCCACCGTCGACCTCCTCCAGCCTCCACGGGCTCCTATTCATCCAGCCTCCACCGCGCTCTACTCCACCGGCTACTGTTCAACCACCCCTCCACCGTCTACTGTTCATCCAGCCCTCCACACCACGGGGTCCTGTTCAACCACCCCTCCACGGGCACCCCTCCATCGTCTACTGTTCATCCAGCCCTCCACACCACGGGGTCCTGTTCAACCACCCCTCCATGGGCACCCCTCCACCGTCTACTATTCATCCAGCCCTCCACCACACAACGGGGTCCTATTCATCCAGAGGCAACACTACCGCTCACTGTTCATCCAGCCCTCCACACCATGAGGTCCTGTTCAACCAGAGGCAATGCCATCGCTCACTATTCATCCAAACCCCCCCGCAACGCTCATTGCTCATCCCAGAGGCATCATTGATCGGCTTCAGTTAGCAGCAGTAGCGAAGGAATCGCTCGATCGGGTTCAGTTAACATCCATCGATCGATCGCTCGGCTTCAGTAACGCGTAGCCTGCAGTGCAATCGCTCGGGTTCAGTTAACTAGAGCCCAACGCCTCGCTCGGGTTCAGTTAGAGCCAACGCCTCACACACAAGCGCGTACGTGTATGAGAGGAACGTGCATCGCTCGCCCCCGACCCCCCACCGTAATCGGGAACTCCCCGAAATTTTCCTCCCCCTCACTTCTACCATGGTTTTTTCCGTCATGGATGGCCCAAAGAATGTCATGCAGCTGCGTCTCCGGCCCGCCCAGGATGAAAATCCCATTTTCTGTCAAGATTTTTTGTCATAGAAGTAGGAGCCCACCACATCTATGATGATACCGGGTTTTGTCACAATTATCGTCATAGAAGTGTCATATGTATGACAGAATTTTTTTTTGTTTGGCCCAAAATGTCACGGATGTGTCTTTTTTTTGTAGTGCTGGGACAATGCTCAAATAATGATGATCATCACACTTTTATTTACTTACAACTCAAGAATTACAACTCAATTCTTAGAACAAAGTATGACTCTATATGAATGCCTCCAGCGGTGTACCGGGATGTGCAATGACTCATGAGTGACATGTATGAAAGAATTATGAACGGTGGCTTTGCCACAAATACAATGTCAACTACATGATCATGCATTGCAATATGACAATGATGAAGCATGTCATAATAACGGAATGGTGGAAAGTTGCATGGCAATATATCTCGGAATGGCTATGGAAATGCCATAATAGGTAGGTATGGTGGCTGTTTTGAGGAAGGTATATGGTGGGTTTATGGTACCGGCGAAAGTTGCGCGGTACTAGAGAGGCTAACAATGGTGGAAGGGTGAGAGTGCGTATAATCCATGGACTCAACATTAGTCATAAAGAACTCACATACTAATTGCAAAAATCTATTAGTTATCGAAACAAAGTACTACGCGCATGCTCCTAGGGGGATAGATTGGTAGGAAAAGACCATCGCTCGTCCCCGACCGCCACTCATAAGGAGGACAATCAATAAATAAATCATGCTCCGACTTCATCACATAACGGTTCACCATACGTGCATGCTACGGTATCACAAACTTCAACACAAGTATTTCTAGAATTCACAGAGATGTGTAGGCATCTTTGTTGTACTTATTATTTGGATCTTATTTGTTGCTTATGAATCTTGCAAGCTGGGAATCAATGAGATGTGTAGGCATCTTTTTTGTACTTATTATTTGGATCTTACTTATTGGTTCTGAATCTTGCAAGCTGGGAAACACGACATGATGATGCAGAGGACAACAACCATAACAAACGGTTCAAACTTGATAGTATTATCTTTGTGAAAGTGCGACAAATGTGCTGGTCGTGTGTGTCCTGAGAATAATAATTCTAACTGTTGTGCATGTTGATCCTGTGGCACTGATAGAACGAGCGAATGCATTGCTTGTTTTAAGTATAAATTTCTATTAAAGCTAATTAAATTTAAGTAAAGTGACCACTAACTCCTGTTATTACAGTACCAATACAGACCCGCTCGTGAACCGACGTGTGGCCGAGGGTGCATCTTCTGCCAGGCGTGCAGCAGACGAGGGAGGGGTAGTAACTGTTGTCGCCTCTACACACTCAGCTTACTGTTGAATCCAGTTCCCCAAGAGCTGAAAAACGAACTGCTGCCGCCGCCTACACACTCGTTCACTCGAAGAGACTCCAATGGCGATCCGAGGGGTGAGCCTGCTGGATATGGACTTCAGCAAGGAGTTCCCCTTTGAGTTCGCCGTTCAGTCCTATGGCTGCACCAAGTTGAATGTGATGTACACCAACGATACGGACTCGGTGAAGCTCTGCCTCGCCTCAGTCCTATGGCTGCACCAGGTTCTGGAGCATTCGCCCGTTTCATCGGCAGCGCCGACTGCACCTTCGCTACGGTGGAGAGAAGGAAGAACGTGACGATTTGGCCATCTGGTGCAACAAGCTTGTCGACATCCAGAAGCAATACAAGATCATCAGCAATGGGCAGGAGAAGCACTCCGTGGTTGACCTCGCTGAGACCATCATCGACCCCTGATACACCAACATGAAAGAAGACGACCTGAACACGTGGGAGGTACCTCTGAATCTAGCCAACATAACCTATGCGGCCAAGGACGCATACACATGCTACGACATGTACATGCAGATCTTGGACCTGAGGGTGTGTCTGCTTCCCGTAACCGACGAGTACACGGACAGTCGCAACGTCATGATCAAGCGTGCCAGGAAGGTCTAGATGTTGTACTTTATCTGTTTAAAAGCACCTTTATCATCTGAGTGCTTCATGCATTAGCCTATGTGTTGTAATTATGTGTTTTGTCCGAAATATTTCTTTTAAGAACCCATTAACCTGATTGCTTTTTTAGTGGCTATTTGCTTATGTATGTAAACTAGTTCACTTGTCCGTAAAAAAACTAGTTCACTCGGCTGCCGTGCTTTGAATCTCCTTCCTCCCAACATATTCCCCTCCTCAGGTGGACCCAGCAGGTCTCTGAATTTTCTACCACTTCCTTTTTCGATGTAAACTGAGTTTTCTCCCAGTACTTTCCCCGTCTAGCCCAACATGATATTTTCACCCAGCCCAGCAAGTCCGCGGATTTCGAGAAAAATGCAAATGGGATTTAAACGGGCTGCATAGATGCTACATCATTGTTTCACCCAGCCCACCAAATGGACTAAAAAAACAAATGGACTGACAGCTGGGTCCACGGCCACAGGCCAGTTTTTTTGTGATTTGCCAAGTAAGTCAGTTTGTCAGGCCTGTTGGGCTGCAAATCTTTCAAGACGAGGAGAGCTTCATTCGGCTGGCCGAGAAAATGGCCTATCAGTAATGAGAAATGGGCTGTACATTTTTAAAACACATCAAACTGGCAATTAGTTTCAAATATCTTTTTTTTCATTTCAAGATTTTAGATTACATTAATTTTTATGGGTGGAGAATTTGTTGGATTTTATATTGATATACATTTATTTTTAAAATCAGTTTGAATGTGAGTCGAAATTTCGGGATTAAAAACAGTTCGGACCGCACCGGAATATGCAAAATTTCGTATAATTTTTTAACCGTGTCCACAATATGGGCTGTAATGCTAACAAAAAGAATATAGGTTCCAAAAAAACCTTAAGAATTAGCAAATGGGCTGTAAATTATTAGAAATAATGGCAGATGGGTTGTATGCTGTTTCCACAGATTTGAGGCTTACCTAAAAAAAGGTTGACGCACAAGCAGTGACTGTTGGATGGCCATCCAACGACCGTCGTGCTTCTTCAATCTCTGCTCTGCTCCAGCCGCTCAAACAAGCGCCGGCGGGACTGCCTGCTCTATGGCCAGCTCTACTGCCGCGCATGCCTCACCCCCCACCGTACTCCCATCGCTGGCCTAGCCATCCCTCTACTCAGCCATACCTGCTGTTATTCTCTGGCGACGGCAGACGAACCAGTAAACCCTCGTACAGTCGTACTCCCCTCCGCGTGGGAAACAACTGCCGAGTCTTCCCTGCCTCCGTGTCGTTCCCTTCCTAGGCCTCATCATCGTCCATCGCCCTGGTGCTCTCGACGCGGCCTGGTCAACGTGGTCAACGATCGACATCCATCTGAAGTGGACTGTACGTGGAGAGGCCGACAGCTGGGTCCACGGCCGCACGCAAGGAAATGCCTCCTTATTACGTGCAAAATAATGATTCCTCCACCTGACATCAGGGACCCACCGAAAGGGCCTCTGTATTTCGCGAAAAAAATGTTACCCCCGATGACAGCTCGGACCCACCAGCTATATCTTCGCACGCAAGGAAGTGCCTCCTTATTACGCACAAAAAAATGAATACTCCCCCTGTTAGCTGGGACCTAGTATAGTGGCAGGCTGACTTGTGGGCCTACTAAGTTGACGGGGACGGAGGGCTTTGTCAACTTAGTCAATATGCACGATTCTAGCTCCAGTGACCGTATGATGTCCATCCAACGGCCGTAGTGCTTCTTCAACCTCTGGTCTTCTTGCTCCAGCCATCCAAACCAGCGCCGGTCGTTCCTCGTGCTCCTGCCTCCCGTGGCCGGCTGCGATGCGGTGGAGGCCTCACCGCCCCCTACTACTCCCACCACTGGCCAGGCCATCCCTCTACTCACCCACACCCCCTGTTATTCTGCGGCGACAGTAGCCTCACACCGTAGCGAACCAGTGAACACTCGTACTCCTCTACGCGTGGGCATCCACTGCCGCATCTTCCCCGGCTCCGTGTCGTCCCCTTCCTAGGCCTCGCCGTTGTCCATCGCCCCAGTGCTCTCGGCGCGGCGTGGTCAACGTGGTCAAGGAATGGCTTCCATCGGACGTGGACTGTACGTGGAGAGGCTGACAGCTGGGTCCACGGCCGCAGCAAGGAAGTGCCTCCTTATTACGTGCAAAATAATTATTCCTCCACCTGACAGCAGGGACCCACCGGACGGGCCACCGTATTTCACGAAAAAAACGTCTGCCCCTGACTGCTGGGACCCACCAGCTACATCTTCGCACGCAAGGAAGTGCGTCCGGGTAAAAAAACGATTCGCCCCCCTGACTGCTGGGACCCACCAGCTACATCTTCGCAGGCAAGGAAGTGCCCGACAGTCGGGACCCACCTGGTCGAAGCGTACGTAGCGTTGTCATTCTGGTCGCGAACGTGTACGTACATATATACTGGTCGATGTAGAGGCGCGCATGTGTCGTAGTAGAGGCGCGTATGTGTCGTAGTAGAGGCGCGCATGTAGCATGTACACGTACGTACAACGGCCAGGGTGCAAGAAAGAAAATACGGCCACGTACGTACATACGGGCAGGGTCTCGAATGCCTACTCGTGCATACATACGGCCAGGGCTCGTGTACATGGCTGGGTCGGAACGGAGAAACATCATCGTCGTCGTGTTCATGGGGAGGCAACGAAATGCGTCGTGTTCATCGGGAGGCAACAGAACGCGTGGGAGCCAACCGGCTGGGTCGGAACGGAATGCGTGGTCATGTTCATCGGGAGGGTTTGGACGGAACAAATGATGGAAACGAGGCCTGGCGTACCGCAAAACGGAGGAAACGGCCTTGTGTTTGACCGGCCACGTTTGAAACGGGATCCTGTTCATCGGGAGGGGTCTGGCGTACCGCAAAATGGAGGAAACAAACCTCCTATGGTCGAAACGGGGGTCCTGTTGATCAGGAGGGGTGTGGCATACCGCAAAACGGAGGAAACGGACCTCCTACGGTTGAAACGGGGGTCCTATTGATCGGGAGGGGTGTGGCGTACCGCAAAACGGACGAAACGGACCTCCTATGGTCGAAACGGGGGTCCTGTTCATCGGGAGGGGTGTGGCGTACCGCAAAACGGGACTCCACGGGATACTGTTCATCTCCACCGTCGACCTCCTCCAGCCTCCACGAGCTCCTGTTCATCCAGCCTCCACCGCGCTCTACTCCACCGGCTACTGTTCAACCACCCCTCCACTGTCTACTGTTCATCCATCCCTCCACACCACGGGGTCCTGTTCAACCACCCCTCCACGGGCACCCCTCCATCGTCTACTGTTCATCCAGCCCTCCACACCATGGGGTCCTGTTCAACCACCCCTCCAACAGGCACCCCTCCACCGTCTACTGTTCATCCAGCCCTCCACCACACAACGGGGTCCTGTTCATCCAGAGGCAACACTACCGCTCACTGTTCATCCAGCCCTCCACACCATGAGGTCCTGTTCAACCAGAGGCAATGCCATCGCTCACTATTCATCCAACCCCCCCCCCCCCCCCCGCAACACTCACTGTTCATCCCAGAGGCATCATTGATTGGCTTCAGTTAGCAGCAGTAGCGAAGGAATCGCTCGATCGGGTTCAGTTAACATCCATCGATCGATCGCTCGGCTTCAGTAACGCGTAGCCTGCAGTGCAATCGCTCGGGTTCAGTTAATTAGAGCCCAACGCCTCGCTCGGGTTCAGTTAGAGCCAATGCCTCGCACACATGCGCGTACGTGTACGAGAGAAATGCGCATCGCTCGGCCCCCGACCTCCCACCGTAACCGGGAACTCCCCGAAATTTTCCTCCCCCTCGCTTCTACCACGGTTTTTTCCGTCCTGGACGGCCCAAAGAATGTCATGCAGCTACGTCTCCGGCCCGCCCAGGATGAAAATCCCATTTTCTGTCATGATTTTTTGTCACAGAAGTAGGAGCCCACCACATCTATGATGATACCGGGTTTTGTCACAATTATCGTCATAGAAGTGTCATATGTATGACAGAATTTTTTTCGTTCGGCCCAAAATGTCACGGATGTGTCTTTTTTTGTAGTGCTGGGACAATGCTCTAATAATGATGATCATCACACTTTTATTTACTTACAACTCAAGAATTACAACTTGATTCTTAGAATAAAGTATGACTCTATATGAATGCCTCCAGCGGTGTACCGGGATGTGCAATGACTCATGAGTGACATGTATGAAAGAATTATGAATGGTGGCTTTTCCACAAATACAATGTCAACTACATGATCATGCATTGCAATATGACAATGATGAAGCGTGTCATAATAACGGAACGGTGGAAAGTTGCATGGCAATATATCTCGGAATGGCTATGGAAATGCCATAATAGGTAGGTATCGTGGCTGTTTTGAGGAAGGTATATGGTGGGTTTATGGTACCGGCGAAAGTTGCACGGTACTAGAGAGGCTAACAATGGTGGAAGGGTGAGAGTGCGTATAATCCATGGACTCAACATTAGTCATAAAGAACTCACATACTAATTGCAAAAATCTATTAGTTATCGAAACAAAGTACTACGCGCATGCTCCTAGGGGGATAGATTGGTAGGAAAAGACCATAGCTCGTCCCCGACCGCCACTCATAAGGAGGACAATCAATAAATAAAACATGCTCCGACTTCATCACATAACGGTTCACCATACGTGCATGCTACGGGAATCACAAACTTCAACACAAGTATTTCTAGAATTCACAACTACTCAACTAGCATGACTCTAATATCACCATCTCCATATCTCAAAACAATTATCAAGTATCAAACTTCTCTTAGTGTTCAATGCACTCTATATGAAAGTTTTTATTATACCCCTCTTGGATGCCCATCATATTAGGACTAAATTCCTAACAAAAGCAAATTATCATGCTGTTTAGGACTCTCAAAATAATATAAGTGAAGCATCAGAGTTCATCTATTTCTACAAAATAAATTCACCACCGTGCTCTAAAAAGATATAAGTGAAGCACTAGAGAAACAACAAACTACTCCAAAAGATATAAGTGAAGCTCAATGAGTAGTCGAATAATTATGCAACTATATGAAGATTCTCTAACATTTAATAATTTCAGATCTTGGTATTTTATTCAAGCAGCAAGCAAAACTAAATAAAATAAAATGACGCTCCAAGCAAAACACATATCATGTGACAAATAAAAATATAGCTCCAAGTAAAGTTACCGATGAACGAAGGCGAAAGAGGGGATGCCTTCCGGGGCATCTCCAAGCTTAGGCTTTTGCCACTCCTTATTCCATAGTCCATCGAATCTTTACCCAAAACTTGAAAACTTCACAACACAAAACTTAACAGAAAACTCGTAAGCTCCGTTAGCGAAAGAAAACAAAACACCACTTCAAGGTACTGTAATGAACTCATTATTTATTCATATTGGTGTAAAACCTACTGTATTCCAACTTATCTATGGTTTATAAACTATTTTAGTAGCCATAGATTCATCAAAATAAGCAAACAACACACAAAAAACAGAATCTGTCAAAAACAGAACAGTCTATAGTAATCTGTAGCTAACGCAAGATCTGGAACCCCCAAAATTCTAAAATAAATTCATGGACGTGAAGAATTTATCTATTAATCACCTACAAAAATAACTAACTAAATAGCACTTTCCAAAAATATGGCAGCAATTCTCATGAGCGGTGAAGTTTCTGTTTTTTACAGCAAGATCAACAAGACTTTCCCCAAGTCTTCCCAATGGTTCTACTTGGCACATACACTAATTAAAACAACAAAACCATATCTAAATAGAGGCTAGATAAATTATTTATTACTAAACAGCAGCAAAAAGCAAGGAACAAAAATAAACTTGGGTTGCCTCCCAACAAGCGCTATCGTTTAATGCCCCTAGCTAGGCATGATGATTTCAATGATGCTCACATAAAGGATAAGAATTGAAACATAAAGAGAGCATCATGAAGAATATGACTAGCACATTTAAGTCTAACCCACTTCCTATGCATAGGGATTTTGTGAGCAAACAACTTATGGAAACAAGAATCAACTTGCATAGGAAGGTAAAACAAGCATAACTTCAAAACTTTAAGCACATAGAGAGGAAACTTGATATTATTGCAATTCCTACAAGCATATATTCCTCCCTCATAATAATTTTCAGTAGCATCATGAATGAATTCAACAATATAACCAGCACCTAAAGCATTCTTTTCATGATCTACAAGCATAGAATTTTTATTACTCTCCACATAAGCAAAATTCTTCTCATTCGGAATAATGGGAGTATCATGAGAGACTTGAATACTATAATGTTCAGAAAAGGGGTAATCATAATCATGACAAGTTTTATAAATATAATCACTACTTTTTATAGCATATGTATCATCACAATAATTATCATAAGTAGCAACTTTGTTCTCATCATAATCGATTGAAACCTCTTCGAAGATAGTGGAATCATTACTAAATAAAGTCATGACCTCTCCAAATCCACTTTCATCAATATAATCATCATAAGTAGGAGGCATGCTATCATCATTATAAATTTGCATATCAAAACTTGGGAGACTAAAAATATCATCTTCATTAAATGTAGCATCCCCAAGCTTGGAACAAACATTAATTGTAGCAAATATATTCTCAAAAACATCATCTTCATCAAACATAGCATCCCCAAGCTTGGGCCTTTTCATATCATAAGCACAATCACTTTCATCATCAATAGTATGGAGAGCACCAATAGTATAGCAATTATCATATTCTTTCAAGCAAGTGCCAAAAAGATTTTCAAGATCATAAGAAGTATCATTATCTTCCCAATCATAATCATCACAACAAGCAATAGGCATAACGAGATCATCATCAAGTGCATCATCTTGCACAATTATATTTTCATGAGGCACAACAGTAATAGGAGCAGCATTATTTGGGAGAGATATCTTTTTACCTCTCTTCCTTTTTATTTTCTTCTTCTTCACCACATCATGTGTGGGTTCAATCCTCTTTTTGGAGCTCCTTTTTAATGAGATTGGTTGAATAGAAGGCTCCTCCTCGTTACCTGATTCATCATAAGAAATAATAGGAGGATATTTGGAAGTCTCTTCCCTTTCATTAGTATTCTCTTCATATTATATTTTTTCTTTTCTTTATGTAGTTGGCAATATAAGGATTTTCAATGCAATTCACCGCACAATACATATAAATTTCTTCTAGATCAAAATTAAGAACTCTATAAAGGGAAAATTCTGGAATAACCTTAGTTATACGTTTCATTTCTGCATAACCCAAGAGCAAACTAAGTTCATTATGATGTGCAAGAGAAATCAAGTCATCACAATTTTTGGACACGATACGATCATGAAACAATTTGCATTGGGTACTGAAATGATCACATTCATTGCAAAGTTCACAAGTACGACTAAGAAAATTTAAATTTTTAGCACAAACATCTAGCCTTTCTTGCAACCATTTAGTTTCTAAGTACTTATTCCTCTTGCAATATCTATCTTCCCTATTTGGTGTGTACTTGCAAACCCAATGCACTCCACAAAAATTGACATGTTTATAGGAGACATTTTCATCATAACTAGTGCAATCATCATTAGTACTATGGATATTCAAGGAGTTCATACTAACAACATTGCAATCATGCTCATCATTCAAAGAATTAGTGCCAAACATTTTAATGCATTCTTCTTCTAACACTTCGGCACAATTTTCCTTTCCATCATACTCACGAAAGATACTAAAAAGATGAAGTGTATGAGGCAAACTCAATTCCATATTTTTTGTAGCTTTCTTTTTTTAAACTAAACTAGTGATAAATCAAGAAACAAAAAGATTTGATTGCAAGATCTAAATATATACCTTCAAGTGCTAACCTCCCCGGCAACGACGCCAGAAAAGAGTTTGATGTCTACTACACAACCTTCTTCTTGTAGACGTTGTTGGGCCTCCAAGTGCAGAGGTTTGTAGGACAGTAGCAAATTTCCCTCAAGTGGATGACCTAAGGTTTATCAATCCGTAGGAGGCGTAGGATGAAGATGGTCTCTCTCAAGCAACATTGCAACCAAATAACAAAGAGTCTCTTGTGTCCCCAACACACCCAATACAATGGTAAATTGTATGGGTGCACTAGTTCGGCGAAGAGATGGTGATACAAGTGCAATATGGATGGTAGATATAGGTTTTTGTAATCTGAAAATATAAAAACAGCAAGGTAACTAATGATAAAAGTGAGCGTAAACAATATTGCAATGCGTTAAAACAAGGCCTAGGGTTCATACTTTCAATAGTGCAAGTCCTCTCAACAATAATAACATAATTGGATCACATAACTATCCCTCAACATGCAACAAAGAGTCACTCCAAAGTCACTAATAGCGGAGAACAAACGAAGAGATTATGGTAGGGTACGAAACCTCCTCAAAGCTATTCTTTCCAATCAATCCATTGGGCTATTCCTATAAGTGTCACAAACAGCCCTAGAGTTCGTACTAGAATAACACCTTAAGACACAAATCAACCAAAACCCTAATGTCACCTAGATACTCCAATGTCACCTCAAGTATCCGTGGGTATGATTATACGATATGCATCACACAATCTCAGATTCATCTATTCAACCAACACATAGGACCTCAAAGAGTGCCCCAAAGTTTCTACCGGAGAGTCAAGACAAAAACGTGTGCCAACCCCAATGCATAGGTTCATGGGCGGAACCCGCAAGTTGATCACCAAAACATACATCAAGTGATTCAATAGAATAACCCATTGTCACCATGGTTATCCCACGGAAGACATACATCAAGTGTTCTCAAATCCTTAAAGACTCAATCTGATAAGATAACTTCAAAGGGAAAACTCAATCCATTACAAGAGAGTAGAGGGAGGAGAAAACATCATAAGATCCAACTATAATAGCAAAGCTCGCGATACATCAAGATCGTACCACCTCAAGAACATGAGAGAGAGAGAGAGAGAGAGATCAAACACATAGCTACTGGTACATACCCTCAACCCCGAGGGAGAACTACTCCCTCCTTGTCATGGAGAGCGCCGGGATGATGAAGATGGCCACCGGAGAAGGATTCCCCCTCCGGCAGGGTGCCGGAACGGGTCTAGATTGGCTTTCGGTGGCTACGGAGGCTTCTGGCGGCGGAACTCCTGGTCTATTGTGCTCCCCGAAGTTTTTAGGGTATATGGGTATATATGGGAGGAAGAAGTACGTCGGTGGACCTCCGGGCTGTCCACGAGGCAGGGGGTGCGCCCAGGGGGTGGGCGCGCCCCCACCCTCGTGGGCAGCCCAGGACTCTCCTGGTCCAACTCCGATACTCCGTGGGCTTCTTC
Source organism: Triticum aestivum (assembly GCF_018294505.1). Lineage (NCBI taxonomy): Eukaryota > Viridiplantae > Streptophyta > Magnoliopsida > Poales > Poaceae > Triticum > Triticum aestivum. The sequence goes on from NC_057803.1 coordinate 452,963,582, forward strand.
TGGTCCAAAAATAAGTTCCGTGAAGTTTCAGGTCAATTGGACTTCGTTTGATTTTCCTTTTCTGCGATACTCTAAAACAAGGAAAAAACAAAAACTGGCACTGGGCTCTAGGTTAATAGGTTAGTCCCAAAAATCATATAAAATAGCATATAAATGCGTATAAAACATCCAATGTTGATAATATAATAGCATGGAACAATAAAAAATTATAGATACGTTGGAGACATATCAATTCCGAGTGCAATTCTTTCTACCTTATCTTTTGGGATGGTGATATGCCATTCTTGACAATTTTCTTTCATGTTTCATGATTCACAAGTTGTTTAAGAATGAGATATTTTAAACCCATTATTTTCTCTTCGTTCAGGAGATGCTTTAAAACCCGTCAACCTCTGCATTGGAGTTATCTTGGGTTATATTTCACCTAAAGCCTTCCCTAAGGAATGTTGCTTATTGTGGTGTCTATCAATGATCCAAGTTTTTCTCCTATCCTCTCGGCGAAAGGAGTTGTCATCTCCTTGTTGACCTCAATCCAGTCTATTGTCTCCGTTAGTGGCAGAATTTCACCACATAATTTTGAGACGTTTTCCATAAGCCCACAACAAGTCTGTTCTTTTCGTATTGATTTCCCAACAACTTCGTCCAATTCTCTATGGAAGGATGTGATACGTCTCCAACGTATCTATAATTTTTGATTGCTCCATGCTATATTATCTACTGTTTTGGACATTATCAGGCTTTATTATTCACTTATATATTATTTTTGGGACTAACCTATTAACCGGAGGCCCAGCCCAGAGTTGCTGTTTTTTGCCTGTTTTAGGGTTTCGAAGAAAAGGAATATCAAACGGAGTCCAAACGGAATGAAACCTTCGGGAACGTGATTTTCTCAACGAACAAGACCCGGGAGACTTGGACCCTACGTCAAGACACGAAAGAGGAGGCCACGAGGTAGGGGGACGCGCCCACCCCCACCAGGCGCGCCCTCCACCCTCGTGGGCCCCCTGTTGCTCCACCAACGTACTCCTTCCTCCTATATATATCCACGTACCCCCAAACGATCAGATACGTAGCCAAAACCCTAATTCCACCATCGTAACTTTCTGTATCCACGAGCTCCCATCTTGGGGCCTATTCCGGAGCTCCGCCGGAGGGGGCATCGATCACGGAGGGCTTCTACATCAACACCATAGCCTCTCCGATGAAGTGTGAGTAGTTTACCTCAGACCTACAGGTCCATAGTTAGTAGCTAGATGGCTTCTTCTCTCTTTTTGGATCTCAATACAATGTTCTCCCCCTCTCTTGTGGAGAACTATTCGATGTAATCTTCTTTTTGTGGTGTGTTTGTTGAGAATGATGAATTGTGGGTTTATGATCAAGTCTATCTATGAATAATATTTGAATCTTCTCTGAATTCTTTTATGTATGATTGGTTATCTTTGCAAGTCTCTTCGAATTATCAGTTTGGTTTGGCCTACTAGATTGATCTTTCTTGCAATGGGAGAAGTGCTTAGCTTTGGGTTCAATCTTGCGGTGTCCTTTCCCGGTGACAGTAAGGGCAGCAAGGCACGTATTGTATTGTTGCCATCGAGGATAACAAGATGGGGTTTTCTTCATATTGCATGAGTCTATCCCTCTACATCATGTCATCTTGCTTAAGGCGTTACTCTGTTTTTAACTTAATACTCTAGATGCATGCTGGATAGCGGTCGATGAGTGGAGTAATAGTAGTAGATGCAGGCAGGAGTCGGTCTACTTGTCTCGGACGTGATGCCTATATACATGATCATACCTAGATATTCTCATAACTATGCTCAATTCTGTCAATTGCTCAACAGTAATTTGTTCACCCACCGTAGAATACTTATGCTCTCGAGAGAAGCCACTAGTGAAACCTATGGCCCCCGGGTCTATCTTTATCATATTGATCTCCTACTACTTAGTTATTTCCTTTGCTATTTACTTTGCCTTTATTTTACTTTGCATCTTTTATCATAAAAATACCAAAAATATTATCTTATCATATCTATCAGATCTCACTCTCGTAAGTGGCCTTATAGGGATTGACAACCCCTATTTGCGTTGGTTGCGAGGATTTATTTGTTTTGTGCAGGTGCGAGGGACTCGCCCGTAGCCTCCTACTGGATTGATACCTTGGTTCTCAAAAACTGAGGGAAATACTTACGCTACTTTGCTGCATCATCCCTTCCTCTTCGGGGAAAACCAACGCAGTGCTCAAGAGGTAGCAAGAAGGATTTCTGGCGCCGTTGCCGGGGAGGTCTACGCAAAAGTCAACATACCAAGTACCCATCACATACCCTTATCTCCCGCATTACATTATTTGCCATTTGCCTCTCATTTTCCTATCCCCCACTTCGCCCTTGCTGTTTTATTCGCCCTCTCTCTCTATCCTCCCTCTCTATTTGCCTCTTTTTGCCCGCTTGCTTTTTGTTTGCTTGTGTGTTAGTTTGTTTGCTTGTTGTTATGGCTAGTCCTTTACCTTCTGCCTCTATGTCTGAAATTGGGGAAACTATTGTCGATAATAATTCTGATGCTCCTACTAAAGAACCCACTATCTCACATATAAAAAGATTCCGTGTTGGTAGTGGTAATATTATTGGAAAAGGAGTTATTCAAGATTTCTTTACTTGTGCCAGTGCTTTACCTTCTATGGGTAGTTCTATCCTTCATAGAACTAGTATTCTTGCGGATGCTATTGCCATGCTTGTAGTTGAACTTGAAAGACAATCCATGCACATGCATCCTTCTATTCAAAGGATTTTTCTGGAATTTTCTAATATTGAGCATTCTTCTGTTAAGCGTGCCGCTACTATCTTTTCGGCTCACGAGTTTAGATTCATGATAAAAGAGGCCAAAGAAATCATTATAGGGTGGACGCTTGTCGTCCTCCCATAGAGGCTATCCTCTTTGATCAAGAAGAAATAATGCTCTTTTAGTCTCTAGATTATGTTGCTTTCAGTGAAAATCTTAGAAAAAGGGTTCCTGCCAATGTTTTAGTTGACAGAATTTCTGAACTTAATGATGATTTGCCTATTCTAAATAATGAACTAGGATATTCTCTTGAATATAGGCTCACAAAGTTCTGTCAAAAGAATGCTTATAATGATGAATTGGTTGTGCAATATGAAGGACCAAAGGAGGAACCTATACCTCCCAAGGTTGATCTTGGGGACTTTTGTCCCATTAAATTTAGCCCTTTTGATTATTTTCACTTGCCTCAAAGAAAACTTTCTGCTGAACATAGATAATATGAAATGAGTTTTAATAATCTATCTTACTATTATGGCAATACCTAGATCTATTCTTGCTTGTTATGCCTAGCTAGGGGTGTTAAACGATAGCGCTTGTTGGGAGGCAACCCAATTTTATTTTTACTCCTTGCTTTTTGCTCCTGTTTAGTAATAAATAATTTATCTAGCCTCTGTTTTGGTTGTGTTTTTTTGTGTTTAATTAGTGTTTGTGCCAAGTAGAACCGTTGGGAAGACTTGGGGAAAGTCTTGTTGAACTTGCTGTAAAAAACAGAAACTTCAGCGCTCACGAGACCTACTGCCATTTTTATTTGGAGAGAGATATTTAGTTAATTCTTTTTTCAGATGATTAAGATATAAATTCCTCACGTCCAGCAATTTATTTTAGAATTTTTGGGGTTCCAGATCTTGCGCTAGCTACATATTACTACAGACTGTTCTTTTTTTGACAGATTCTGGTTTTCGTGTGTTGTTTGCTTATTTTGATGAATCTATGGCTAGTAAAATAGTTTATAAACCATAGAGAAGTTGGAATACAGTAGGTATAACAACAATATAAATAAAGAATGAGTTCATTACAGTACCTTGAAGTGGTCTTTTATTTTCTTTCGCTAACGGAGCTCACAAGATTTTCTACTTTAAGTTTTGTGTTGTGAAGTTTTCAAGTTTTGGGTAAAGATTTGATGGATTATGGAACAAGGAGTGGCAAGAGCCTAAGCTTGGTGATGACCATGGCACCCCCAAGATAATCTAAGGACACCTAAAAGCCAAAGCTTGGGGATGCCCTGGAAGGCATCCCCTCTTTCGTCTACTTCTATCGGTAACTTTACTTGGAGCTATATTTTTATTCGCCACATGATATGTGTTTTGCTTGGAGCGTCTTGTATTATTTGAGTCTTTGCTTGTTAGTTTACCACAATCATCCTTGCTGTACACACCTTTTGAGAGAGCCATACATGATTTGGAATTTGTTAGAATACTCTATGTGCTTCGCTTATATCTTTTGAGTTATATAATTTTGCTCTAGTACTTCACTTATATCTTTTAGAGCACGGTGGTGGATTTGTTTTATAGAAACTATTGATCTCTAATGTTTCACTTAGATTATTTTGAGAGTCTTAAATAGCATGGTAATTTGCTTAAAATCCTAATATGCTTGGTATATAAGATTAATAATAAAAACTTTCTTATGAGTGTGTTGAATACTATGATAAGTTTGATACTTGATAATTGTTTTGAGATATAAAGATGGTGATATTAAAGTTGTGCTAGTTGAGTAGTTGTGAATTTGAGAAATACTTGTGTTGAAGCTTGTGATTCCCGTAGCATGCACGTATGGTGAACCATTATGTGATGAAGTCGGAGCATGATTTATTTTTTGATTGCCTTCCTTATGAGTGGCGGTCGGGGACGAGCGATGGTCTTTTCCTACCAATCTATCCCCCTAGGAGCATGCGCTTAATACTTTGGTTTGATAACTTGTAGATTTTTGCAATAAGTATATGAGTTCTTTATGACTAATGTTGAGTCCATGGATTATACGCACTCTTACCCTTCCACCTTTGCTAGCCTCTCTAATACCGCGCACCTTTTGCCGGTATCATACACCCACCATATAACTTCCTCAAAACAGCCACCATACCTACCTATTATGGCATTGCCATAGCCATTCTGAGATATATTGCCATGCAACTTTCCACCATTACGTTTATTATGACACACTCCATCATTGTCATATTGCTTAGCATGATCATGTAGTTGACATCGTATTTGTGGCAAAGCCACCATTCATAATTCTTTCATACATGTCACTCATGAGTCATTGCATATCCCGGTACACCGCCGGAGGCATTCATATAGAGTCATATTTTGTTCTTAGTATCGAGTTGTAATTGTTGAGTTGTAAGAAAAATAAAAGTGTGATGATAATCATTATTAGAGCATTGTCCCAGTGAGGAAAGGATGATGGAGACTATGATTCCCCCACAAGTCGGGATGAGATTCCGGATGAAAAATAAAAGAGGCAAAAGAAGCCCAAATAAAAAGAAAAGAAAAAAAGAGGCCATAAAAAGGCCCAAATAAAAAAAATGAGAGAAAAATAGAGAAGGGACAATGTTACTATCCTTTTACCACACTTGTGGTTCAAAGTAGCACCATGATCTTCATAGTAGAGAGTCTCTCATGTTATCACTTTCATATACTAGTGGGAATCTTTCATTATAGAACTTGGCTTGTATATTCCAATGATGGGCTTCCTCAAAATGCCCTAGGTCTTCATGAGCAAGCAAGTTGGATGCACACCCACTTAGTTTCTTTTTGAGATTTCATATACTTATAGCTCTAGTGCATCCGTTGCATGGCAATCCCTACTCACTCACATTGATATCTATTGATGGGCATCTCCATAGCCCGTTGATACGCCTAGTTGATGTGAGACTATCTTCTCCCTTTTGTCTTCTCCACAACCACCACTCTATTCCACCTATAGTGCTATATCCATGGCTCACACTCATGTATTGCGTGAAGATTGAAAAAGTTTTGAGAATGTCAAAAGTATGAAACAATTGCTTGGCTTGTCATCGGGGTTGTGCATGATTTAAATATTTTGTGTGGTGAAGATAGAGCATAGCCAGACTATATGATTTTGTAGGGATAACTTTCTTTAGCCATGTTATTTTGAGAAGACATAATTGCTTTGTTAGTATGCTTGAAGTATTATTATTTTTATGTCAATATGAACTTTTGTCTTGAATCTTTCGGATCTGAATATTCATACCACAATTAAGAAGAATTACATTAAAATTATGCCAAGTAGCACTCCGCATCAAAAAATCTGTTTTTATCATTTACCTACTCGAGGACGAGCAGGAATTAAGCTTGGGGATGCTTGATACGTCTCCAACATATCTATAATTTTTGATTGCTCCATGCTATATATCTACTGTTTTGGACATTATTGGGCTTTATTATTCGCTTTTATATTATTTTTGGGACTAACCTATTAACCGGAGGCCCAGCCCAAAATTGTTGTTTTTTGCCTGTTTTAGGGTTTCGAAGAAAAGGAATATCAAACGGAGTCCAAACGGAATGAAACCTTTGGGAACGTGATTTTCTCAACGAACAAGACCCGGGAGACTTGGACCCTACGTCAAGACACGAAAGAGGAGGCCACGAGGTAGGGGGCGCGCCCACCCCCACCAGGCGCGCCCTCCACCCTCATGGGCCCCCTGTTGCTCCACCGACGTACTCCTTCCTCCTATATATATCCACGTACCCCCAAACGATCATATACGGAGCCAAAACCCTAATTCCACCATCGTAACTTTCTGTATCCACGAGATCCCATCTTGGGGCCTGTTCCAGATCTCCGCCGGAGGGGGCATCGATCATGGAGGCTTCTACATCAACACCATAGCCTCTCCGATGAAGTGTGAGTAGTTTACCTCAGACCTACGGGTCCATAGTTAGTAGCTAGATGGCTTCTTCTCTCCTTTTGGATCTCAATACAATGTTCTCCCCCTCTCTTGTGGAGAACTATTCGATGTAATCTTGTTTTTGTGGTGTGTTTGTTGAGACCGATGAATTGTGGGTTTATGATCAAGTCTATCTATGAATAATATTTGAATCTTGTCTGAATTCTTTTATGTATGATTGGTTATATTTGCAAGTCTCTTCGAATTATCAGTTTGGTTTGGCCTACTAGATTGATCTTTCTTGCAATGGGAGAAGTGCTTAGCTTTGGGTTCAACCTTGTGGTGTCCTTTCCCGGTGACAGTAAGGGCAGCAAGGCATGTATTGTATTGTTGCCATCGAGGATAACAAGATGGGGTTTTCTTCATATTGCATGCGTCTATCCCTCTACATCATGTCATCTTGCTTAAGGCGTTACTCTGTTTTTAATTTAATACTCTAGATGCATGCTGGATAGCGGTCGATGAGTGGAGTAATAGTAGTAGATGCAGGCAGGAGTCGGTCTACTTGTCTCGGACGTGATGCCTATATACATGATCATACCTAGATATTCTCATAACTATGCTCAATTCTGTCAATTGCTCAACAGTAATTTGTTCACCCACCATAGAATACTTATGCTCTCGAGAGAAGCCACTAGTGAAACATATGGCCCCCGGGTCTATCTTTATCATATTGATCTCCTACTACTTAGTTATTTCCTTTGCTATTTATTTTGCCTTTATTTTACTTTGCATATTTTATCATAAAAATACCAAAAATATTATCTTATCATATATATCAGATCTCATTCTCGTAAGTGGCCTTATAGGGATTGACAACTCCTATTTGCGTTGGTTGCGAGGATTTATTTGTTTTGTGCAGGTGCGAGGGACTCACACGTAGCCTCCTACTGGATTGATACCTTGGTTCTCAAAAACTGAGGGAAATACTTACGCTACTTTGCTGCATCATCCCTTCCTCTTCGGGGAAAACCAACGCAGTGCTCAAGAGGTAGCAGGATGCTTTCAAGTTCATTCGATGTAGAAGATGTTGTTTTCTTCTTTGTTACTTTCAATCCGTTCTATCTTTTGTTCCGGAGGCATTGTGATGTTGCACGCTTCGACCCATCATCCCATTTTTGACAAAGATCATGTTCTTTTCTTTGCGTATCCATTTAACCGGAGTGTTGTGCCCTTTGCTCAAGTTCTTTTCGCTTTATCAAGTCTTGCATCTCTTTTCAACCGGAGTGTTGTCCGAATTTGTTCTTCCTTGGTCATCTTTTCTGACGGAGATTGTCAACTTCGTTCATCGCCGTTGTAGTCTTTTCTCGAAATGGTTTAACCTTTCAAGGTTCTTTGGTTTCACGCGTTTGTTAAAGAAGCAACTTAGTTTTACCCCTTCTCTTCATCTTCCGTGTCACTCCGGTGCCATCCTATATCTCGGGACGAGATCCTCTCGTAGTGGTGGAGTGTTGTAACACCCCGGATACAACTTCCCATATTTGTAACTCCGACTCTTGCCTTTTCCGGAGATGCGATATGAGTTTCCCTTCGTGGTTGGGTTTTTGTCTTTCGTTTTGCATTTTGTTCATGTCATGCATTTCATATCATGTCATCATGTGCATCGCATTTGCATACGTGTTCGTCTCATGCATTCGAGCATTTTCCCCGTTGTCCGTTTTGCAATCCGACACTCCTACGTCCACCGGCGCCCCCTCTTGTCTCTTTTCGTGAGCGGGTGTTAAACGTTCTCGAGATGGATCGAGATTTGCCAACTGGCCTTGGTACACCACCGGTAGACCACCTGTCAAATTTCGTGCCATTTGGAGTCTGTTTGATACTCTAACGGTTTACCAGGTAACCGCGAAGGCCTCTTGTGTGTTGCAGCCCAACACCCCTCCGAAACGGCCCAATAACCCTTCCAAACCATCTCCATGTCCTACGCCGTCGGATCACAATCGCGTTGTCAAAAACTACACTCCATTTGGACACTCCCACCTCCCTCTACCTATAAATATGTGATCCCCTCCGAATTTCGCGGTCTAACCCTAGATCCACTCCCCCACCGCGCATCCGGGCACGTCCACGCCGCGCCGGACATGTCCACCCCTGCCTCCACGTTGCTCCGGCCAATCGGCGGCCGCCACATCACCCCCACCGCCGCTCTCCTCCAACCGCGCGCCTCCACGCGTCCCAGCCAGCTTCCCGCACCACCGTGGCCCGTGGGGCCCAGAGCGGGCCCATGGAGCCCGTCCGCCGCCTCCTGGCCCACGCAGCCCCGCGCCGTCTCCTTGCTCCTCGCCTCAACTGTCGCCTCGCCGCCGGAGTTCGCCGTCCCCGCGCCGCCTCGCTGTCTCCAATGACCCCGGTGACCCCAGCACCTTGCCGCTGTAGCTGCCCGCTCCGCGTAGCGCACCGCCACCACCGTCCGCTGCTCCGCCCAGTGCCGGAGCTCCCTCATCGCCGCCCCGTCGTGAGCTGCCACCGGGATCCAGCCGGAACGGGTCCGGGGGGACCTGATCCAGTTGCCCCCAGCGCCCCGCGACCTCCCCACCGTCCCTGCACCCTTCGTCGGCCTTCCCCGCGACCCAGCGTCACCATCGCCGTTGGACGCCGCCGCCTCGCCTTGCCTCCTACGCCTGCTCACGGGAGGAGGACGACGCCCCTCCCCGTGGGTCGCGGCCTTCCTCCACTGGGCCGGCCCGACTTCTCCAACGACCCGGCCCAGCCGCTTCCACGGGCCTGCCAAGCCTCCACGCCAACTGGGCCGAAGCCCACGTGGTGAGATGCCCTATTCCCCGCCCCGAGCGTTGTTTAGCTATCTGACGCTCAGACCTTTATTTTCACTAAGTCCTAAATCCTGATAATTTTTATGCTACTTTCCAAATGTCACATCTCCATGACCCTGGCTTCGTTTCATGCAGTTCGGCTTCTTGAGTCTCAACTTCAAGTTGAAAGACATCGATCAGATGTTATGCGACAGGATGCCGAAAGATTGAGGAAGTCCCTGCAGAATTCAGATGCATACTTTCTGGTGCAACAACAAGCGCTGGAGGACTTAAGCGCCAAACAAGAGAAAGTTAATAAGCTTGCTAAGCATCTTGCCAGCATTATGGGTACCCAGGAGATTGTTTCTTGAGCTCTTCTAAAGTGGTTTCAGTTCTAGACTTGTTTTGCTACGGCGTTTATATGCTGCTGTGTTCCCTATATTTGCACTGGTGGCGAACTTTGATGCCCAGTGGATGTAATATGTGTAATAGCCGTGATAGCCTAGTGTAAGTTGCTTGCTTATTTATTTCCTTGTTGTCTTGTTTATTTGTTTGCTTGTAGTTAGTGCGGTTCTTTTTTTGTGGTTTGCTAGTGGCTGCAATAACCTATTTTTTAAAACTAGGCCACAATAACCATGGGCTAATATTTACTGTAGTGACATTGGGCCTCCTACGGGCCGTATAAACAGTGGGCCTTCTATGGGCCGTATAAACAGTGGGCCTTCTATGGGCCGTAGAAACAATGGGCCTTCTACAGGTCATAGAAACAATGGGCCTTCTATGGGCCGTATGATCGATTGGCCAAACATGGGCCAAACAGACCGCATTCTGGCCGTAAACGGGCTAGAGTTGGAATCGTCCGTTCATGGGCCGACCATAACGGGCAATAGTTAATAGGCCGTATGGAGCGACCCGACCTCAGATGGTCAAGTCTCTGTGCTTCAGTTTTATCCCTCGATCGCTAATGCTGACACACACTATACTCGAAGTATTTATATCAGAATAGCAATCACACACTTATTACATCGAATGTCTCCAAAGAGAACTTATTACAAGAATATGGCTTAAGGCCATCTAATACGATAATAGCGGAAGGCTTGGAAGATAAGGTGAGTCCATCAACTCCAACGGCATAGCTGAGCTGCACGGCAACGACCTAATGAACCTTACTCCTCGTCTGAAAAGTTTGCAACATAATACGTTGCAGCCCGAAAACGGGTCAGCACATGGAATATGCTGGCAAAGTAACACAGTAGAGCAAGAACAAAATAATGCTATCACTATATGCATATATGGCTGGTGGAAAGCTCTATGGTTATAGTTTTGCGAAAAGCCAATTTTCCCTTACAACAAAGGAATAGATTTAAATTTTACTATCATGGTGGTTGAAACATCATTGAGAAGGTACCCCCAACTCAATCCCAATTAAAGTGATTAACAACCCAACATTATTAATTAAACATGGTGAGATACATGTGATAACCCAAGTACTAGATACTCAAGAATTGTCCATAACCGGGGACACGGCTAACCATGATTAGATTGTACACTACAGAGGTTTGCGCACTTTTCCCCACAAGACTCGATCGCCTCCATTGGATTCCTCGCACTACATGGTGTTTGATAAATGGATGACCGAGACACAGTCTTTTAGAAACGTTAACTCTCTACTCCGGGTAGACCATACCAAACCGACAAAACCCACTACCTGCTGATCTACCTCTTCAAGAGCTTCACGTAACTTACTCAACTATGCTAGAGCCCATAATAGCTTGTGGCTGCACACGGAAGTTTCTAGCATGAATCATCTCAGTTCCCTTTGAGCCTGGGTGGCGGTCCATAGGAAGATCACACGGGTACCCCGGGATTTCCAAAAAAACAGACAACACTGGGTTCCCCAGGTGCCTCAATCCACCTAGTTGTTTGATTAGGTTGCCACCTTAAGTTGAACCATTAATTAACAGTCTCACATCTGACATGAATTTCACTCAAACCCAAACCACGTCTACGAGCATAGCATAGCAATATAAGCAACACGTAGAAGTAACTCCCAAGGGTTTGAATATAACAGGGCAATAGGTTCTACCTCAGCAACTACTTCCCAACCCACAAGTTAATGACATCCTAATCATGCAATTTTTGAGGATTGGAACTAATGCATAAAAACTGGGTAATGATGGGATATGATCAAAGTGCTACTTGCCTTGCTGACGATCCGCGAATCCTAGAGACTCGTAGTAACACGCTTCGCACTCCGGGAATTCTATCGCAATCAAACAATAACATACATAAGTAACAAGCAACGATGCACAAGCAAAACTCAAATAAGAGAGGTTGACCAGAAAGCTCAACTTAAGAACTCCGGTGTGCAAAAAGAATCAAATCAAATGGAGCAATGAAACTAAGACGGCGAAAGAAAGAAGCTTCGTTTACTAATCTGAAACTAGGTCAAATTTTACAGTAGAGAAAACTTGTTTGAGTTGGTTAAACAGAAAGAGGGTTTCGGGACGAAACTCTAGGCGCTTGAATCGCCTGATTCCGATAAACGAGCAAAAAGATAAACAAAATCTAAGATCGGATCAGAAATCACGATCAGAGAAAATCGCGGAATAAATCCGATAAAAGAAAACTCACGAACAGACTAACGAACGAGCGTTCGTTAGTTGTAACTAACGGGCAAGGAACCGTTTGCTAAAATGAACGTTCGGACGAACGTCCGCTAACTAGAAGAACCGAGAAAAAACACCGGCGAATCCAAAAAAACGGATCTAGGGTTTCTAAAAAAACCGAACGGTCTTTATAAAAAAACCGGCAGCGGGGCGCCGCGGCTACCTCCGGCGAGAGGTCCGGCGAGGCGAGGCAGCGGCGGGCGGTGGCTTGCAGGGCAGCGGCGGTGGCGGCGACGACGGCAAGCGGCGGCGGCTTGGCGTGGCGCGGGCGGCGACGGTGGTGGTGTGGTGTTGGAGGCGGGGTGGCGGTGTATATAAAGGGGGTGGGGCAGCGACTTGGAGGAGGGGGCAAGGCTCGGCGGAGGCTGAGTCCAACTCGGACTCCAGTCCGAGTGGCGGTGGCGGCGGCCTAGCGCGGCTGGGCCTTAGGCCCAGTCGGCGTGGGAAACCCTTTTTTTTAAACTTCGCCGACCGAAATAAAATCCTAAAAATGCCAAAACAAAATTTCACCGTCTAAATAAAATATTTAGGACGAGTTGAACATTTTCTTGGCCCTAAAATGCAATTTTGAAAACATGCAATTTTTCTAATGCAAATAAAATCCGAATAAAACCAAATAAAATCCAATAAATGACTTTAATATTTTTCCTCCAATATTTCAATTATTTTGGAGAAGTCATATTATCTCCACTCATTTGATTTAATATGAAATATTTTTCGGAGAGAAAAATTATTAAAATCAAAATCCTCGTTTCATTATTTGATAAAAATCAAGAATGAAAACCGGAAAATCCCCAACTCTCTCCGTGGGTCCTTGAGTTGCTTAGGATTTCGAGGATTGCGGAACGGAAATGCAATAAATCATGATATGCATGGATGATCTATGTATAACATTCCAAGTTGAAAATTTGGGATGTTACAAACCTACCCCCCTTAAGATCAATCTCACCCTCGAGATTTGGGTTGGCTAGAAAATAGGTATGGGTGGTCCTTGCGGAGATCATCCTCTCGTTCCCAGGTAGCTTCATACTCGGTATGGTGGCTCCACTGAACTTTGCAAAACTTGATAACCTTACTGCAGGTGACTCTGCTGGCAAACTCAAGAATCTTAACTAGCTTCTCCTCGTAAGGAAAATCACTGTCCAACTGAATCGCCTCCAAGGGTACTGTATCTCTTAATGGTATATCCGCCATCTCAGCATGACACTTCTTCAGCTGTGAAACGTGGAACATATCGTGGACTCCTGACAATCCCTCAGGTAACTCCAACTTGTAGGCAACTTCTCCCATCCGTTCCAAAATGCGATACGGTCCTACAAATCTCGGGGCTAACTTTCCTTTAAATCCAAAATGTTTCACTCCTCGCAAGGGCGATACTCGCAGATATGCTCTGTCTCCAATTTCGTAGGTTACCTCCTTGTGTTTTGAGTCTGCATAACTCTTCTGCCTGGATTGAGCAATCTTCAGTCGGTCTCAGATCAATTTTACCTTCTCCTCAGATTCTTTAATAAGGTCTGGACCAAACAACTATCGGTCTCCTACCTCATCCCACATCAACGATGTTCTGCACCTGCGTCCATACAAGGCTTCAAACGCTGCCATCTTCAAACTGGCTTGGTAGCTATTGTTGTATGAGAACTCTACATACGGGAAATTGTTATCCCAACTAGATCCATAATCTAGCTCATAGGCTCTCAACATGTCCTCCAAAATTTGATTGACTCTCTCAGTCTGTCCATCTGTCTGCGGGTGAAACGTTGTATTGAACTCCAATCTCGTTCCCAGAGTCTGGTGTAACTGATGCCAAAGCTTTGAAGTAAACTGTGTTCCTCGATCCGATACGATGGTCCTCGGAACTCCATGCAGACATACGATCTTGTACATATAGATCTTGGCCAACTTTGCACTTGCATAGGTGGTTTTCACTGGGATGAAGTGAGCTACTTTGGTCAAACGATCAACTACTACCCATATGGAATCATATCCTGCTTTAGTCCTGGGTAATCCGGTGATAAAGTCCATGCCTAGTTTATCCCACTTCCATTGGGGTATCGGCATAGGCTGTAATAGTCCTGCTGGCTTCTGCTGTTCTGCCTTAACTCTCTGACATACATCACATACGGCTACATACTCGGCAATATCCTTCTTCATACTAGTCCACCAGAAACATTCCTTCAAATCCAAATACATCTTGGTGTTTTCGGGGTGTATCGAGGATGGTGAGTCATGGGCCTCTTGAAGTATTAACTTCCTGATCTCCTGGTTGTTGGGCACATAAAATCGGTCCTCAAACCATAGGGTATCGTGCTCATCTTCACAAAAACCTTTGGCCTTTCCTTTGCCCATCTTCTCCTTTATCTCGAAAATCTCCTTATCATCTTTCTGAGCTTCCCGAATCTTGTCCAGCAATGTCGACTGAACCTCCATTGTGGCAATGAACCTTCTAGGTACAATCTCTAATCGAAGTTCCATGATGTCCTTTGCTAATTCATTCGGTAGTCCTTTACTTTCAAGGATATTAGCATAACTCTTCCGACTCAATGCATCTGCTACGACATTGGCCTTTCCTGGATGATAGTGTAGCTTCATGTCATAATCCTTTATAAGCTCCAACCATCTCCTCTGCCTAAGGTTCAGCTCCTTCTAGGTGAAGATGTACTTCAAACTCTTGTGATCCGTGTACACATCACAACGGTTTCCAATAAGGTAATGTCTCCAAGTCTTCAACGCATGCACTACGACCGCTAGCTCTAAATCATGCATAGCATAATTCAACTCATGAGGTTTTAGTTGTCATGAGCCATACGAAACAACTCTTCCGTCCTGCATAAGCACACATCCAAGTCCTAAGCGAGAGGCGTCGCAATACACTTGGTACTCCTTATGTATATCTGGCAGTACTAGCACTGGGGCTGTAGTCAAACGTTTCTTCAACTCCTGGAAACTTGCTTCACAATATTCTATCCATTTAAACTTGGTATCCTTCTTCAACAGCTTAGTCATTGGTTTTGCAATCTTGGAAAAATTCTCAATGAATCTCCGGTAGTATCCTGCGAGTCCAAGAAAACTGCGGATCTCGCTAACTGAGGTGGGTGCCAACCATTCAGTGACTGACTGAACCTTGCTGGGGTCTACTGCTATACCTTCTCCTGATATAACATGTCCAAGGAATCCGACTTCCTTCAGCCAAAACTCGCATTTGCTAAACTTAGCATACAACTGGTGTTCCCTGAGCTTCTCGAGAACTAAACGCAAATGCTCTTTGTGCTCCTCCTTGTTCTTCGAGTATACCATGATATCATCAATAAACACCACAACAAACTTGTCCAAATACTCCATGAACACCTTGTTCATCATGCTCATGAAATAGGCAGGGGCGTTAGTCAGTCCAAACGACATGACCGTGTACTCGTATAATCCATATCGCGTTGTGAACGCCGTCTTTGGTATGTCCTTCTCTCGTATCTTCAACTGATGATACCCTGATCGTAAATCGATCTTTGAGAACACTTTAGCTCCTTGCAACTGATCAAACAGATCATTGATCATCGGCAGTGGGTACTTGTTCTTTATCGTCACTTCATTCAAGGCTCGATAATCAACAACCATCCATAGGGAGTTATCCTTCTTCTCAACCAAAAGTACCGGGGCTCCCCAAGGTGGTGAACTTCTTCGGATGTATCCTTTCTCCAATAACTCCTTGATCTGTTTCTTAATTTCTTCCAGATCATTTGCAGGCATCCGATAGGGTCTCTTGGATATTGGTCCTGTTCCTGGTAACAACTCTATCAAAAACTCAATGTCTCTGTCCGGTGGCATGCCTGGTAACTTCTCTGGGAAAACATCCGGGTAATCCTTTACTACCGGCACTTCCTCCTGAACAACTCCCGTAAGGGCATTCACTTGGATCCTTTTTGGCACATGCCTAGACACATACTTAATCCTTTTTCCCTCCGGGGTGGTGAGATAAATCGACTTACTCGCACAGTCAATGCTTCCTCCATACTTTGACATCCAGTCCATACCCAATATCACATCCAATCCTTGCGACTCCAAGATAATTTGGTCGGACAGAAACACATGTGTGCCAATGGTTAAGGGTATCTGGTCACACCATCAGCTAGCCATATATTCTGCTCCGGGTGAACTCACTAAAAGAGGGGTCCTAAGGGTTTGGGTTGGTAGTTTAAACTTATCCACGAATCCCCTTGATATGTATGAATGTGATGCACCAGTATCGAAAAGAACAAGAGCAGTAAATGACTTAACCAAAAACTTACCTATTACCGCGTCCGGCTGCTCTTCAACCTCCTCCACGTTAACGTGGTTCACTTGTCCTTTGTTGAATGGATTGGGCTTCTTCCCAGCACTTCCATTTCCGTTTCCATTCCTTCCTTCGGGGCAATCATTGGCATAGTGCCCTGTCTTCCCGCACTTAAAACATGTAACCTAACTTAAGTCTCTTTTGGCGGGAGTGGACGGGTTGGAGCGGTTCTGATTGTTGTTAGCTCCGTTCCCATTCCCATTCTTAGCACCACTGTGGTTATGTGATCCTCCTCCAGTGTGGTTGTGACCTCCATGGTTGTGAACAAGTCCTCCCGAGTTCAGGGTTAGGCGAGGCTTCTGCTGAGCTCCTGAGTTATACTTCCCTTGTCCATACTTTCTCTTGCGGCTCTCAATCTGCTGTTGTTTCCCTTCAATCATAAGTGCCTTACCTACCAACTCCTGATAGTTGTTGAAGGTTGCTACCATCAACTGCATGCTCATCTCATCATTCAGCCCTTCCATAAACTTCTCCTGCTTCGTGGCATTTGTGGCCACATCATCAGGGGCATAGCGTGATAACTAGCTAAACTCATCCATGTACTGAGCCACAGTACAGTTCCCCGGGCATAGGTTGCGGAACTCCTGCTTCTTCATCTGCATAGCTCAAGTTGAGACATGGGCGATGTGGAAAGCTTGCTGAAACTGGTCCCAAGTGACGTTGGCTACAGGAAAAGTGGCAGTGTAATTCTCCCACCATGAGGCTGCTGGTCCATCCAATTGATGTGCGGCAAAGCGCACCCTCTCAGCATCTGTGCAACCTACGGTGGTCAACTCCCTTCCAATACGGCGTCGCCAATCATCAGCAACTATAGGCTCGGTGCTACTGGAAAACACCGGCGGCTGTAACCTTAGAAAACGGGCTAGGTTGTCCACTAGCGGTGGGTTGTTGTTGTTGTTGTTGTTGTTGTTGTTGTTGTTGTTGTTGTTGTTGTTGTTGTTGTTGTTGTTGTTGTTGTTGTTGTTGTTGTTGTTGTTGCCCTGGTTCTGAACTAGCAATTGCATCAAGGCATTCTGCTGCTGGATCAACTGGGTGAGCTCCAGCGGGAAGGCAAAACCGGTGTCACGTCTCGGAGGCATCTGATGGGTTTAGATGGAAGAGATTAGAATAGAAAAGGGGTCTAATGAGAAAGCACTACCCATATGCACATGAGACAAACTCAATCATTTCACTCAATCAATCAAGCAAGGGCATACAAGCGGTCTAGAACTATCGCAAAAGTGCTCACTACTACTACATATATGGGGAAAATACTACTTATAGTTGGTGGTCATCTAGAAATTTTGATCGGTGGAAGACTCCATGATGTCTGCTCCAGCTTCGTCTTCAAAGTCATCATCACTAGGGTCGGAGTCGGTGTCGTCGATGATGATGTAGTTGTCCGGGCAAGTGGAATCGTCGTCTTCTACTCCCGGTGCTGGTCCTCCCATGAATACTCCGATCTTCTTGACTAGGTCGTCATTCTTCTCCAGTAGGGTCTTGATTTCCTCCTCATATCCATCGCGGGTAAACTTGAGTTCTTCCTCCAGCTCGATGATCCTAGTCTTCGCCTTCTTTAGGTCCATCATGTCAGCGCACATCTGGTTCTCCTGACGTCGAATGTGCTGGTTTAACTCCTGGATGAAAGCTGCAATGGATCTATCCTTCTTAGTGCTGATTACATCCCATTGCTCGTCTCGGTGCCCACATATTTGGTAGATAGTGTCCTTAAGCTCCTTGTTGTAAACTTCTCCAATGAGTCCCATTGTAATGTGGGCTGCCATACTCTTTCCTAAACTCCAGGTTGGTGCTTCGAAAGAAAACTCTATGGGTTTAGAAGTTGGCGAGAACGTCCTTCCTAGAACTTGTACTTGAATCATCCAGCGCTCTTCTTCTGGTAAAGTGGCATTGTACGTCCTGGTGAAGCTTGGTATTGCAATGTTCAAGTAACTAGTGTTCCTTCAAGTGGCGTCCAAAAGGCGTGTCTTCATCCGGTTGTGCAAACTTGTTCTTCATCTCCGTCATCCTAAAGAGTAGAAAATGGAGAGGAGTCAGAAATGAGAAAAGAAGTGTGA
Organism: Triticum aestivum; assembly: GCF_018294505.1. NCBI lineage: Eukaryota > Viridiplantae > Streptophyta > Magnoliopsida > Poales > Poaceae > Triticum > Triticum aestivum. The sequence continues at coordinate 452,982,118 of NC_057803.1, forward strand.
CCTAGGGTTTATCTTAGTGGCCATGTCCTACACTCAGCGTGTGCTCTGATACCATCTTGTAGCGACCTGACCTCAGATGGTCAAGTCTTTGTGCTTCAATGTCATCCCTGGATCGGTAATGCTGACACACACAGTACTTGAAGGATTTATAACAGAGTAGCAATCACACACTTATTACATCGAATGTCTCCAAAGAGAACTTATTACAAGAATATGGCTTAGGGCCATCTAATACGATAACAGCGGAAGGCTTGGAAGATAAGGTGAGTCCATGAACTCCAACGACATAGCTGAGCTACACGGCAACGACCTAACGAACCTTACTCCTCGTCTGAAAAGTCTGCAACATAATACGTTGCAGCCCGAAAACAGGTCAGCACATGGAATATGCTAGCAAAGTAACACAGTAGAGCAAGAACAAAATAATGCTATCACTATATGCATATATGGCTGGTGGAAAGCTCTATGGTTATAGTTTTGCGAAAAGCCAATTTTTCCCTACAACAAAGGAATAGATTTAAATTTTACTATCATGGTGGTTGAAACATCATTGAGAAGGTACCCCCAACTCAATCCCAATTAAAGTGATTAACAACCCAATAGTATTAATTAAACATGGTGAGATACATGTGATAACCCAAGTACTAGATACTCAAGAATTGTCCATAACCGGGGACACGGCTAACCATGATTAGATTGTACACTCTGCAGAGGTTTGCACACTTTTCCCCACAAGACTCCATCGCCTCCGTTGGATTTCTCGCACTACATGGTGTTTGAGAAACGGATGACCGAGACACAGTCTTTCAGAAACGTTAACTCTCTACTCCGGGTAGACCATACCAAACCTACAAAACCCACTACCTGCTGATCTACCTCTTCAAGAGCTTCACGTAACTTACTCAACTATGATAGAGCCCATAATAGCTTGTGGCTGCACACGGAAGTTTCTAGCATGAATCATCTCAGTTCCCTTTGAGCCTGGGTGGCGGTCCATAGGAAGATCACACGGGTACCCCGGGATTTCCAAAAAAACAGACAACACTGGGTTCCCCAGGTGCCTTAGTCCACCCAGTTGTTTGATTAAGTTGCCACCTTAAGTTGAACCATTAATTAACAGTCTCACACCTGACATGAATTTCACTCAAACCCAAACCACATCTACGAGCATAACATAGCAATATAAGCAACACGTAGAAGTAACTCCCAAGGGTTTGAATATAACAGGGCAATAGGTTCTACCTCAGCAACTACTTCCCAACCCACAAGTTAATTACATCCTAATCATGCAATGTTTGAGGATTGGAACTAACGCATAAAAACTGGGTAATAATGGGATATGATCAAAGTGTTACTTGCCTTGCTGACGATCCGCGAATCCTAGAGACTCGTAGTAACACGCTTCACACTCCGGGAATTCTATCGAAAGCAAACAATAACACACATAAGTAACAAGCAACGATGCACAAGAAAAACTCAAATAAGAGAGGTTGACCAGAAAGCTCAACTTAAGAACTCCGGTGCACAAAAAGAATCAAATCAAACGGAGCAACGAAACTCAGACGGCGAAAGAAAGAAGCTTCGTTTACTAATCTGAAACTAGGTCAAATTTTACAGTAGAGAAAACTTGTTTGAGTTGGTTAAACGGAAAGAGGGTTTCGGGATGAAACTCTAGGCGCTTGAATCGCCTGATTCCGATAAACGAGCGAAAAGATAAACAAAATCTAAGATCGGATCAGAAATCACGATCAGAGAAAATCGCGGAATAAATCCGATAAAAGAAAACTCACGAACAGACTAACGAACGAGCGTTCGTTAGTTGTAACTAATGGGCGAGGAACCATTCGTTAAAACGAACATTCGGACAAACGTCCGCTAACTAGAAGAACCGAGAAAAAAACCGGCGAATAAAAAAACGGATCTAGGGTTTCTAAAAAAACGAACGGTCTTTATAAAAAAACCGGCGGCGGGGCGCAGCGGCTACCTCCGGCGAGAGGTCTGGCGAGGCGCAAAAATCGTCATGGATGTACATGCATGACAGAAAACACGACCTACTGTGACTAACACGTATCATTACGGAAGTGTATTTATTTGTAGTGATAGCCATTCCGAGATATATTGCCATGCAACTTTCCACCGTTCCGTTTACTATGACACGCTCCATCATTATCATATTGCTTTGCATGATCATGTAGTTGACATTTTAGTTGTGGCAAAGCCACCGTTCATAATTCTTTCATACAAGTCACTCAAGCATCATTGCTATCCCAGTATACCGCCGGAGGCATTCAGATAGAGTCATAATTTGTTTTAGTATCGACTTGTAATCATTTAGTTGTAAATAAATAGAAGTGTGATGATCATCATTCATAGAGTATTGTCCAAAAAAAGAGAAAGGACAAATAAAAAAGGAAGGCCCAAAAAAATATATACAAAAAGGGACAATACTACTATCCTTTTTCCACACTTGTGCTTCAAAGTAGCATCATGATCTTCATGATAGAGAGTCTCCTATGTTATCACTTTCATATACTAGTGGGAATTTTTCATTATAGAACTTGGCTTGTATATTCCAATAATGGGCTTCCTCAAAATGCCCTAGGTCTTCATGAGCAAGCGAGTTGGATGCACACCCACTTAGTTCTTTTTGTTGAGCTTTGATATACTTACAGCTCTAGTGCATCCGTTGCATGGAAATCCCTACTCACTCACATTGATATATATTAATGGGCATCTCCATAGCCCGTTGATACGCCTAGTTTATGTGAGACTATCTTCTCCCTTTTTGTCTTCTCCACAACCACCATTCTATTCCACATATAGTGCTATGTCCATGGCTCACGCTCATGTATTGCGTGAAGATTGAAAAAGTTTGAGCACACCAAAATTATGAAACAATTGCTTGGCTTGTCATCGGGGTTGTGCATGATTTAAATACTTTGTGTGGTGAAGATGGAGCATAGCCAGACTATATGATTTTGTAGGGATAACTTTCTTTGGCCATGTTATTTTGAAGAGACATAATTGCTTAGTTAGTAAGCTTGAAGTATTATTATTTCTATGTCAATATTGAACTTTTGTCTTTAATCTTTCGGATCTGAATATTCATACCACAATTAAGAGAATTACATTGAAATTATGCCAAGTAGCATTCCACATCAAAAATTTTGTTTTTATCATTTACCTACTCGAGGACGAGCAGGAATTAAGCTTGGGGATGCTTGATACGTCTCCGACGTATCTATAATTTTTGATTGTTCCATGCTATATTATATCCTGCTTTGGACATTATTGGGCTTTATTATACACTTTTATATTATTTTGGGACTAACCTATTAACCGAAGGCCCAGCCCAGAATTGTTGTTTTTTTGCCTATTTCAGAGTTTCGCAGAAAAAGAATATCAAACGGAGTCCAAACGGAATGAAACCTTCGGGAACGTGATTTTCGGAACGAACATGATCCAGAGGACTTGGACCCTACGTCAAGAAAGCAACCAGGAGGGCGCGAGGTAGGGGGGCGCCTACCCCCCCCCCCAGCGCGCCCTCCACCCTTGTGGGGCCCATGTTGCTCCACCAACGTACTTCTTCATCCTATATATACCTATGTACCCCCAAACTACCGGATACGGAGCCAAAACCCTAATTCCATCACCGTAACTTTTTGTAGCCATGAGATCCCATCTTGGGGCCTTTTCCGGAGCTCCACCGGAGGGGGCATCGATCATGGAGGGCTTCTACATCAACACCATAGCCTCTCCGATGAAGTGTGAGTAGTTTACTTCAGACCTTCGGGTCCATAGTTATTATCTAGATGGCTTCTTCTCTCTTTTTGGATCTCAATACAAAGTTCTCCCCCTCTCTTGTGGAGATCTATTCGATGTAATCTTATTTTGCGGTGTGTTTGTTGAGACCGATGAATTGTGGGCTTATGATCAAGTTTATCTATGAACAATATTTGAATATTCTATGAATTCTTTTGTGTATGATTGGTTATCTTTGCAAGTCTCTTCGAATTATCAGTTTGGTTTGGCCTACTAGACTGATCTTTCTTGCAATGGGAGAAGTGCTTAGCTTTGGGTTCAATCTTGCGGTGTCCTTTCCTAATGACAGTAGGGGCAGCAAGGCATGTATTGTATTGTTGCCATCGAGGATAACAAGATGGGGTTTATTTCATATTGCATGAGTTTATCCCTCTGCATCATGTCATCTTGCTTAAAGCGTTACTCTGTTCTTTTGAACGTAATACTCTAGATGCATGCTGAATAGTGGTCGATGTGCAGAGTAATGGTAGTAGATGAAGGCAGGAGTCGGTCTACTTGTCTCCGACGTGATGCCTATATACATGATCATACCTAGATATTCTCATAACTATGCTCAATTCTGTCAATTGCTCAACAGTAATTTGTTTACCCACCATAATACTTATGCTCTCGAGGGAAGCCACTAGTGAAACCTATGGCCCCCGGGTCTATTTTCCATCATATTAATATTCCGTCAACAAGCTATTTCCTTTTCCGTTTATTTTGCTTTCTTTAATTTGCATCTTTATCATAAAAATACCAAAAATATTATCTTATCATATCTATCAGATCTCAATTTCGTAAGTGACCGTGAAGGAATTGACAACCCCTTTATTGCGTTGGTTGCGAGGATTTTATTTGTTTGTGTAGGTGCGAGGGACTCGTGCCTGGCCTCCTACCGGATTGATACCTTGGTTCTCAAAAACTAAAGGAAATACTTACGCTACTTTGCTGCATCACCCTTTCTCTTCAAGGGAAAACCAACACAGTGCTCAAGAGGTAGCACCGGACCGCCGCCGGAGGTAGCCGCCGCCGCCGTTTGTCGCCGTTTTTTTTTCTTTTTTGGTTAATCGTTCGTTTTTAGAAAACCTAGATTTTGTTTTTTAGATCGGTTCAGTTTTTCACGGTTTAGCTAAATAGCGGACGTTCGTCTGTACATTCGTTTGAACAAATGTTGTTCGTCCGTTAGTCACAGACAGTGAACATTCGTTTGTTAGCCTGTTCGTCAGTTTTTCTTTTTCCAGGGTTTTTCCGCGATTATTCTCGATCGCGATTTCTGCCCTGATCTTAGATTTAGTTTATCTTTTTGCTCATTTATCAGAATCAGGTGATTCAAGCGCCTGGATCTTCATCTCGAAGCTATTTTCTATTTAACCAACTTGAACAAGATTTGGTACTGTAAAATTTGACTTTAGTCCAGATTAGTAATTGGATCTTGTTTCTTTCGCAGTTTGAGTTTCTTTGCTCCGTTTGATTTGATTCTTTTTGCAAACCGGAGTTCTTCAGTTGAACTTTCTGGTTAGATCTTCTTATTTGAGTTTTACTCATGCATATTTGCTTGGTTGCTTATGTATGCTATTGTTTGTTTGCGATAGAACACCCAGAGTGCAAAGCGTGCTACTACGAGTCTCTAGGTTTTGCGAATCGTCAGCAAGGCAAGTAACACTTTGATCATACCCCTTTATCACCCAGTTTTTATGCATTAGTTTCAACCCTCACACATTGCATGAGTAGGATCTCTTAACATGTGGGACTGGGAAGTAGATGATGAGGTAGAACCTATTACCTGTTTTACTATCAAACCCCTGGGAGTTACTTCTACGCTATGCTTATACTGCCATGTTATGCTCGTAGACATGGATTGGGTTTGAGTGTATCCATGACAGATGTGAGTTGTTAATTAATGGTTCAACTTAAGGAGGCAACTTTAATACACATATGGGTGGACTGCCTGTGGGCACCTGGAGAATCCAGTGTTGTCCAAGGATATCCCGGAGTACCCGTGTGATCATCCTATGGTCCGCCACCCAGCCTCAAAGGGATCATAAGATTATTTCATGCTAGAAACTTTCGTGTGCAGCCACAAGCTATTATGGGCTCTAGCATAGTCGAGTAAGTTGTGGGAAACCTTTCCATGATGGGCTAGCAGATGTAGGGGATTGTAGGTGTACCGGCCTATCTAACGGTTAAGGGGACCTCTTCGGAAAGACTGTGTCTCGGTCATCCGTTTCTCAAACACCATGCAGTGTGAGAAATACAGCGGAGGAGATTGACTCTTGTGGGGAAAAGTGCGCAAACCTCTACAGAGTGTACAAACTAATCATGGTTAGCCATGTTCCCAGTGATGGACATCTTGAGTATCTGGTTCTTGGATTATCATATGGATCTCATCACTCTAAATTAATTTTGTTGGATTGATAATTACTTTTAATTGGGATTGAGTTGGAGGAACCTTCTCAATGTTGTTCAACTACCATGATAGTTAAATAAAATACATTCCTTTGTTTTAGGAAAAAATTGGCTTTTCGCAAAACATATTAACCATACGGCCTCCACCAGCCATATTTGCATGTAGTGATAGCCTTTATCTGTTCATTACTCTACTGTGTTACATTGCCAGCATATTCCATGTGCTGACCCATTTTCGGGCTGCAACGTATCATGTTGCGGACTTTTCAGACGAGGAGTAAGGTTCGCTAGGCCGTGTCACGCACTCAGCTATGCCGTTGGAGTTGATGGCCTCACTTTATCTTCCAAGCCTTTCGTTGTTATCGTATTAGATGGCCTTAAACCACATTTATTGTAATAAGCTCTCTCTTGAGACGTTCGATGTAATAAGTGTGTGATTGCCACTCTGTTATAAATCCTTCGAGTACTGTGTGTGTCAGCATTGCCGATCCAGGGATGACACGGAAGCACAGAGACTTGACCGTTTGAGGTCGGGTCGCTACAAGATGGTATCAGAGCACACGCTGAATGTAGGACACGGCCACTAAGAAAAGCCATAGGCCACTCTTCTCTACTCATTTCTGACTCCTCTCCATTTTCTACTCTTTAGGATGGCGGACTCGAGGAACAAGTTTGCACAACCGAATGAAGACACACCTTTTGGACGACACTTGAAGGAAGTCACTAGGTACCTGAACATTGGAATACCAAGCTTCACCGGGACCTATACCGCCACTTTACCAGAAGAGGAGTGCTAGATGATTCGATTTCAAGTTCCAGGAAGGACGTTCACACCAATCACTAAACCCATAGAGTTTTCCTTTGATGCACCCACCTGGAGTCTAGGAAAGAGTATGGCAGCCCACATTGCTATAGGACGCATCGGTGAAGTTTACCACAATGAGCTTAAGGACACTATCTACCAGATATGTGGGCGCCGAGATGAGCAATGGGAGATGATCAGCACCAGGAAGGACAGGTCCATTGCAGCATTCATCCAGGAATTAAACCATCACATTTGTCGCCAGGAGAACCAGATGTGCGCAAGCATGATAGATTTGAAGAAGGCGATGACCAGGATCACGGAGCTAGAAGAGGAGCTTAAGTCTACACGCGATGGATATGAGGAGGAAATGATGATACTTGTGGAGAAGAATGACGACATGGCAAGTAAGCTAGGAGTTTTCATGGGAGACCCCGCGCTAGGAGGAGAAGACGACGAACCTAAGGAGATTTGTTCTAAAGACTACATCATCATCGACGACACCGACTCCGACCCTGATAGTAGTGATGATGACTATGAAGACGAAGCTGGAGCGGATATCATGGAGTATTCCACCGATGAAAATTTCTAGTAGACCACCATATAATTAGTAGTACTCCCCATGTAAATATTAGTAGTCCGAGCACTGTAACGATAGTTAGACCGATTGTATGCCCTTGCTTGATTGATTGAGTGATATGATATGGCTGTGTTTGTCTCATGTGCATATGGGTAGTGCTTTCTCATTAGACCTCATTCTATTCTAATCTCTTCCCTCCAAACCCATCAGATGCCTCCGAGACGTGACCCCGGTTTTGCTTTCCCACCGGGGCTCACTCAATTGATCCAGCAATAGAATGCCTTGATGCAGTTGTTAGTTCAGAACCAAGGCAACAACAATAACAACAACAACAACCCACCGCCACCACCACCAGTTGACAACTTAGCCCGTTTTCTAAGGTTGCAGCCGTCGGTGTTTTCCAGTAGCACCGAGCCAATAGTTGCTGATGATTGGCTACGCAGGATTGGGAGATAGTTGACCACCGCAGGTTGCACAGATGCAGAGAAGGTGCATTTTGTTGCACACCAATTGGATGGACTAGCAGCCTCATGGTGGGAGAATTACACAACCACTTTTCCTATAGCCAATGTCACTTGGGAGCAGTTTCAGCAAGCATTCCGCACAGCCCACGTATCAACTGGAGCTATGAGCATGAAGAAGCATGAGTTTCGCAACTTACACCAAGGGAACCGTACTGTAGGGCAGTACATGGATGAGTTTAGTAAGTTATCCTGCTATGCTCCAGATGATGTGGCCACAGATGCCGCCAAGCAGGAGAAGTTTATGGAAGGGCTGAATGATGAGATGAGTATGCAGTTAATGGTGGCAACATTTAACAACTACCAGGAGTTGGTAGATAAAGCTCTCATGATCGAAGGGGAGCAGTAGCGGATAGAGAGCCGCAAGAGGAGATATGGACAAGGGAAGTACAATTCAGGAGCTCAGCAGAAGCCTCGCTTTACCCCGAACTCGGGAGGGCTTACCCATAACCATGGAGGCCACACTCACAATGGAGGAAGTTCTCATAATCATAATGGCCCAAAGAATGGGAATGGGAATGGAGCAAGCAGCAATCAGAACCGCTCCAATCCAGCCACACCCGCCAAGAGGGACCTAAGCCACGTTACTTGTTTCAAGTGCAGGAAGACTGGACACTATGCCACTGAGTGCCCTGAAGCGAAGAACGGAAATGGTAACGGGAGCTCTGGGAAGAAGCCCAATCCATTTAACAAAGGACAAGTGAACCACGTGAACGTGGAGGAGGTTGAAGAGCAACCAGATGTAGTTATCAGTAAGTTTTTAGTTAAGTAGTTTACTGCAATCGTTCTTTTTGATACTGCTGCATCGCATTCATACATATCAAGGGGATTTGTGGATAAGTATAAGTTGCCCACTAAAGTTCTTAAGACACCTATGCTAGTAACCTCACCCGGAGCTGAGTATATGGCAAGCAGTGGATGTTTTCAGATGCCATTAACCATAGGTAGTCATGTTTTCCCCTTTGACTTGATAATTCTGGAGTCGCAAGGATTGAATGTGATACTAGGCATGGATTGGCTATAGATGTATGGAGGAAACATCGATTGCACCAGTAAGTCAATTCTGCTTACCACCCCAGAGGGGAAAATGATCAAGTATGTATCCAGACATGCACCAAGGAGAACCCAAGTAAATTCTCTCACGGGAGTTGTTCAGGAGGAAGTGCCTGTTGTGAAGGATTTCCCAGATGTATTTCCAGAGGAGTTACCAGGCATGCCGCCAGATCGAGACATCGAGTTTTTGATAGAGCTGTTGCCATGCACCGGGCATATATCAAAGAGACCATACCAGATGCCTGTGAATGATCTGGAGGAGATCAAGAAACAGATTAAGGAGTTATTGGAGAAAGGTTACATCTGACGGAGTTCATTCCCATGGGGAGTCCCAGTGCTATTGGTTGATAAGAAGGATAAGTCTCTGAGAATGGTTGTTGATTATCGGGCATTGAATGAAGTGACAATCAAGAACAAGTACCCACTGCCAATGATCAATGATCTGTTTGACCAGCTGCAAGGAGCTAAAGTGTTTTTGAAGATTGACCTGCAATCAGGTTACCACCAGTTGAAGATTCGAGAAAAGGATATACCTAAGACAGCTTTCACCACAAGGTATGGGCTATACGAGTATATGGTTATGTCATTTGGATTGACTAACGCCCTGCCTATTTCATGAGTATGATGAATAAGGTGTTCATGGAGTTCTTGGATAAGTTTGTCATGGTGTTCATTGATGATATTTTAGTATACTCAAAGAATGAAGAGGAACACAAGGAGCATTTGCGTTTAGTTCTCGAGAAACTCAAGGAGCATCAGTTGTATGCCAAGTTCAGCAAATGTGAGTTTTGGTTGAAGGAAGTTAGATTTCTTGGACATGTTATATCAGGAGAAGGTATAGCAGTAGACCCCACCAAAGTTCAGTCGGTCACCGAGTGGTTGGCACCCACCTCAGTTGGAGAGATCCCCAGTTTTCTTGGACTCACGGAATACTATCGGAGATTCATTGAAAATTTCTCTAAAATTGCGAAGCCTATGACAACGTTGTTGAAGAAGGACACCAAGTTCCATTGGACTGAAGAATGTGAAGCAAGTTTCTAGGAGTTGAAGAAATGTTTGACTACAGCCCCAGTGCTGATTCTACCGGGTATACGCAAGGATTTCCAAGTGTATTGCGACGCATCTCGCTTAGGACTTGGAGGAGTACTTATGCAAGAGGAAAGAGTTGTTTCATATGCCTCACGACAACTTCGACCGCATGAGTTAAATTATGCCACACATGACTTGGAGTTGGCAGCGGTAGTGCATGCACTCAAGACCTGGAGACATTTTCTTATTGGGAACCATTGTGATGTGTACACGGATCATAAGAGTTTGAAGTACATTTTCACACAGAAGGAGTTGAACCTCAGGCAAAGCAGATGGTTGGAGCCTATAAAGGATTATGATATGAAATTGCATTATCATCCAGGAAAGGCCAATGTTGTAGCAGACGCTTTGAGCCGGAAGAGTTATGCCAATACCTTAGTAACAGGAGGTTTGCCAAGGGAGTTAGCAGATTTCAGGGAGCTACGTTTAGAGATTGTTCCTAGAGGTTTTGTTACAACCATGGAAGTCCAGTCGACATTGTTGGGAAAGATTCAAGAAGCCCAGAAGGATGACAACAAAATTGTCGAGATAAAGGAGAAGATGAGTGAAGGCAAACCCAAAGGTTTTCGTGAGGATGAGCACGACACCTTGTGGTTTGAGGACCGTATATATGTGCCCAATAATGCAGAGATTAGGAAGTTGATATTACAGGAAGCTCATGACTCACCATACTTGATACACCCCAGAAACACCAAGATGTATTTGGATTTGAAGGAGCGTTTCTGGTGGACTGGAATGAAGAAGGATATTGCCGAGTATGTAGCCGTATATGATGTATGTCAGAGAGTGAAGGCAGAACATCACAAGCCAGTAGGATTACTGCAGCCTATGCCGATACCCGAATGGAAGTGGGATAAGATTGGCATGGAGTTTATCACCGGGCTACCCAGGACCCGATCGGGATATGATTCTATCTGGGTAGTAGTGGACCATTTGACCAAAGTAGCTCACTTTATCCTAGTGAAAACCACGTATACAAGTGCCAAGTTGGCCAAGATATACATGACCAGGATCGTATGTTTGCACGGAGTTCCAAGGACCATCGTATCATATAGAGGAACATACTTTACTTCAAAGTTTTGGCAATAACTGCACCAGACTTTGGGAACCAGGCTGGAGTTCAGTACAACTTTGCACCCACAGACAGATGGACAGACTGAGAGAGTCAATCAGATTCTCGAGGACATGTTGAGAGCTTGTGCGCTAGACTACGGGTCTAGTTGGGATGATAATTTACCCTACGTGGAGTTCTCGTACAACAACAGCTACCAGGACAGTTTGAAGATGGCACCGTTTGAAGCCCTGTACGGAAGAAGATGACGAACACCGTTGATGTGGGATGAAGTTGGAGACCGCCAGTTGTTTGGACCGGGTTTGATTAAGGAGTCCGAAGAGAAGGTTAAGCTGATTCGAGATAGACCGAAGGTAGCTCAGTTCAGACAGAAGAGTTATGGAGACTCGAAGCGCAAGGAGGTAGTCTATGAAATCGGAGACAGAGCATATCTGCGAGTGTCACCTCTGCGAGGAATTAAGCCTTTTGGAGTTAAGGGAAAGTTATCCCCGAGATTTGTAGGGCCGTACCGTGTTTTGGAACACATGGGAGAGGTTGTCTACAAGTTGGAATTACCCGAAGGACTGTCGGGAGTACATGATGTGTTCCACGTTTCCCAGCTGAATAAGTGCCATGCTGAGATGGCCGATATTCCTCTAAGAGATACAGTGCCCGTGGAAGTAATTCAGTTAGACAGTGATTTGACATATGAGCAGAAACCAGTCAGGATTCTCGAATTTGCCAGTTAAGTTACCCGCATTAAGGTTATCAAGTTTTGCAAAGTTTAGTGGAGCCACCATACCGAGGATGAAGCCACCTGGGAAAGAGAGGATGATCTACGCAAAGACCACCCACACCTATTTTCTAGCCAGCCTGAATCTCGAGGGTGAGATTCATCTTAAGGGGTGTAGGTCTGTAATATCCCAAATTTTCAATTTGGAATGTTATACACAGGTCATTCATGCATGTCATACTTTATTGCATTTCGTTTTGTGATACTCGAAATCCTAAGCAACTCAAGGACCCTCAGAGAGAGTTGGGGATTTTCCTAGTTCTCATATTTGAAATTTTCTCAAATATCGAAACAAGGATCACTTTGGTTTTAATTATTTTTCTCTCCAAAAATATTTCATATTAAAATTATATGAGAGGAGATAATATGACTTCACCAAAATAAATGAAATGTTGGAGGAAAAATATTAAAATCAATTTGTATATTTTATTTGGGTTTTATCGCTATTTTATTTGAATTAGGAAAAATATGCGTTTTTCAAAATTGTATTAGAGGCCCAAGTAAATGTTCACTTTGTCCGGCATATTTTTAGAGGACGGGGAAAATTTATTTCAGAATTTTTGGTGTCCGTTTAGTATTTCTTTTCTTCGTTTTTCTATGCGTCGGAATATTTTAAAAATAAAGTGAACTGCCTTACCGGACCGTGTCCGCCTGGGACACCGACCCGCCCGGCTACATAAGCCGAGGCCCGAGGCCCCAACCCACCTCGCGTCGCGCCCCCAAACCCTAGGCCGCTGCCGCCTCGACAGCCGCCATCGCCGCCGCGTCCGCCGCCCGCGCCGGAGCCGGCCGCCACCGCCGCCCGCGCCGGAGCCGACCGCCGCCGCCGCCCACCCCGGAGCCCGCCCCCCCGCCTCGCCGGACCGCCGCCGGAGGTAGCCGCCGCCGCCATTCATCGCTGTTTTTTTTTCTTTTCCGGTTAATCGTTCGTTTTTTAAGAAAACTAGATTTCGTTTTTTAGATCTGTTCGGTTTTCTGCGGTTTAGCTAAATAGCGGACGTTCGTTCGTATGTTCATTTTAATGAACGTTGTTCGTCCGTTAGTCACAGACAGCGAATGTTCGTTCGTTATCCTGTTCGTCAGTTTTTCTTTTTCCATGTTTTTTCCGCGATTATTCTGCGCGATTTCTGCCCTGATCTTAGATTTAGTTTATCTTTTCGCTCGTTTATCGGAATCAGGCGATTCAAGTGCCTGGATCTTCGTCTTGAAGACCTCTTTATATTTAACCAACTTGAACAAGATTTTGGTACTGCAAAATTTTACTTTAGTCCAGATTAGTAATTGGATCTTGTTTCTTTTGCAGATTGAGTTTCGTTGCTTCGTTTGATTTGATTCTTTTTGCAAACCGGAGTTCTTTAGTTGAACTTTCTGGTTAGATCTTCTTATTTGAGTTTTACCCATGCATCTTTGCTTGATTGCTTATGTATGCTATTGTTGTTTGCAATAGAACACCCGAAGTGTGAAGCGTGCTAAACGAGTCTCTAGACTTTGCGAATCGTTAGCAAGGCAAGTAACACTTTGATCATACCCCTTTATCACACAGTTTTATGCATTAGTTTCAACCCTCACACATTGCATGACTGGGATCTCTTACCATGTGGGTCTGGGAAGTAGATGATGAGGTAGAACCTATTACCTGTTTTACTATCAAACCCCTAGGAGTTACTTCTACGCTATGCTTATACTGCCATGCTATGCTCGTAGACATGGATTAGGTTTGAGTGTATCCATGATAGATGTGAGTTGTTAATTAATGGTTCAAGTTAAGGTGGCAACTTTAATACACATCTGGGTGGATTGCTTGTGGGCACCTGGAGAATCCAGTGTTGTCCTAGGATATCCCGGAGTACCCGTGTGATCATCCTACGGTCCGCCACCCAGCCTCAAAGGGATCATAAGATTATTTCATGCTAGAAACTTTCGTGTGCATCCACAAGCTATTATGGGCTCTAGCATAGTTGAGCAAGTTGTGGGAATCCTTTCCATGATGGGCTAGCATATGTAGGGGGTTGTAGGTGTACCAGCCTATCTATCGGTTAAGGGGACCTCTTCGGAAAGACTGTGTCTCGGTCATCCATTTCTAAAACACCATGCAGTGCGAGAAATACAACGGAGGAGATCGAGTCTTGTGGGGAAAAGTCCGCAAACCTCTGCAGAGTGTACAAACTAATCATGGTTAGCCATGTCCCCGATTATGGACATCTTGAGTATCTGGTTCTTGGATTATTATATGGATCTCATCACTCTAAATTAATTTTGTTGGGTTTATAATTACTTTTAATTGGGATTGAGTTGGAGGAACCTTCTCAATGTTGTTCAACTACCATGATAGTTAAATAAAATACATTCCTTTGTTGTAGGAAAAAATTGGCTTTTCGCAAAACATATTAACCATACAGTATCCACCAGCCATATGTGCATGTAGTGATAGCCTTTATCTGTTCATTACTCTACCGTGTTACATTGCCAGCATATTCCATGTGCTGACCCATTTTCGGGCTGCAACATATCATGTTGCAAACTTTTCAAATGAGGAGTAAGGTTTGCTAGGCCGTGTCATGCACTCAGCTATGCCGTTGGAGTTGATGGACTCACTTTATCTTCCAAGCCTTCCATTGTTATCGTATTAGATGGCCTTAAGCCATATTTATTGTAATAAGCTCTCTCTTGAGACGTTCGATGTAATAAGTGTGTGATTGCCACTCTGTTATAAGCAGACGTTCGATGTAATAAGTGTGTAATAAGCTCTCTCTTGAGACATTCCTTCGAGTGTTGTGTGTGTCAGCATTACCGATCCAGGGATGACACTGAAGCACAGAGACTTGACCGTTTGAGGTCGGGTCGCTAGCTACAAGATCCCATCTTGGGGCCTTTTCCGGAGCTCCGCCGGAGGGGGCATTGATCACGGAGGGCCTCTACATTAACTCCATGGCCTCTCCGATGATGTGTGAGTAGTTTACTTTAGACCTCCGGGTCCATAGCTAGTATCTAGATTGCTTCTTCTCTCTCTCTTTGGATTTCAATACAAAGTTCTCCTCGATTCTCTTGGAGATCTATTCGGTGTAATATTCTTTTGCGGTGTGTTTGTCGAGATCCGATGAATTGTGGGTTTATGATCAAGTTTATCTATGAAAAATATTTGAATCTGAATTCTTTTATGTATGATTGGTTTATCTTTGCAAGTCTCTTCGAATTATCATTTTGGTTTGGCCTACTAGATTGATCTTTCTTGCAATGGGAGAAGTGCTTAGCTTTGGGTTCAATCTTGCGGTGCTCGATCCCAGTGACAGAAAGGGAACCAACACATATTGTATTGTTGCCATCGAGGATAAAAAGATGGGGTTTATACCATATTGCATGAATTTATCCCTCTACACCATGTCATCTTGCTTAAGGCGTTACTCTGTTCTTATAAACTTAATACTCTAGATGCATGCTGGATAGCGGTCGATGTGTGGAGTGATAGTAGTAGATGCAGGATCGTTTCGGTCTACTTGTCTCGGACGTGATGCCTATATACATGATCATGCCTTGATATTCTCATAACTATTCGCTTTTCTATCAATTGCTCGACAGTAATTTGTTCACCCACCGTAATACTTATGCTATCTTGAGAGAAGCCACAAGTGAAACCTATGGCCCCCGGGTCTATTCTCCATCATACAAGTTTCCAATCTATTTTATTTTGCAATCTTTACTTTCAATCTATATCATAAAAATACCAAAAAATTATCTTATTATTATCAACTCTATCAGATATCACTCTTGCAAGTGGCCGTGAAGGGATTGACAACCCCTTTATCGTGTTGGTTGTGAGGTTCTTATTTGTGTGTGTAGGTTCGAGGTGACTTGCACATGGTCTCCTACTGGATTAATACGTTAGTTCTCAAAAACTGAGGGAAATACTTACGCTGCTTTTCTGCATCACCCTTTCCTCTTCAAGGAGAAAACCAACACAGTGCTCAAGAGGTAGCAAGCTTCAAGTCCATCATTCTTCATTCTTTTTCTTCTCCGATGGATTCAATTCAAGCTTTGTTGATCATATCCTTTCCTTGTTTTAAATGTTTTCTCATGCCGGTGCACCTCTTAATCATCCACTTTTCGCTATTCATTTGTTTTGGAGTGCTGAAGATATCTCATGAGATTCGTGTTTTCATTCTTAATCCGTTCAACATATCTCGAGGTGGTTATCTCATTCAAGCCATTTAATTCAACCGGCACAACCTCTCTTTTAAATCATTCAACGGTGTTTCTTTTGAGTGGGCCCTAACCCACAAGTCTTTTTCCCAGGATCTTACCCGACTCTTCTAATTTTCCCGGAGCTATCCTCAAAATCTTTCAAACTTTGACGTAAGAATGAGTTATCACCAGTCAAATGTCTTTTACCAAGATCTTTCAAATTCTTTTCATCGTTGGTTCAACCTTTCTAATTTTCATTCTAGAGTGCCTCAACAATTCACGATGGTGTTTCTGTAGTGACCAGACCTCAAACACTCTAATCTCCGTGCATCAATGTCATCCCTGGATCAGTAATGCTGACATGCACAGTACTTGAAGGATTTATAACAGAGTAGCAATCACACACTTATTACATCGAGTGTCTCAAAGAGAACCTATTACAAAATAATATGGCTTAAGGCCATCTAATAACGATAACAGCGGAAGGCTTGGAAGATAAGTGAGTCCATCAATTCCAACGGCATCACTGAGTATAGAACCACGACCTAAGGCTCCTTACTCGTCGTCTGAAAAGTCTGCAACATGAACGTTGCAGCCCGAAAACGGGTCAGCACATGGAATATGCTGGCAATGTAACACATAGAGAGTAGTGAACAGAAATAGGCTATACTACATGCATATATGGCTGGTGGAAAGCTCTATGGTTACAGTTTTGCGTAAATCCAATTTTTCCATACTGCAAAGGAATACATTTTATTTAACTATCATGGTAGTTGTTAAACATTGAGAGCATAGACACCCTCTCAATTCCAATTAAACATCATCATTAAAACCCAACAAAATTAATTAAAGTCACATGATGAGATTCACATGATAATCCAAGTACTAGATACTCAAGACGTCCATAACCGGGGACACGGCTAACCATGACTAGTTTATACACTCTGCAGAGGTTTGTGCACTTTTCCCCACAAGACTCGATCTCCTCCGTTGGGATTCTCGCACTACATGGTGTTTGAGAAACGGATGACCGAGACATAGTCTTTCTGAAGCGCTAGCACCTTACGATCAGGTAGACCGTTACACCTACTTTCCCCTACATCTGCTAGTCTACCACTGTAAGAGTTCGCACGACTTAATCAACTATGCTAGAGCCCATAGTAGCTTGTGGCTGCACACGGAAGTTTCTAGTATCAATAATCTCATGATCCCTTGGAGCCTGGGTGGCGGTCCATAAAGAAAACAGGCAATCGCTGGAATACCCAGGTGCCTCAATCCACCCAGATGTGTATTAAAGTTGCCACCTTAAGTTGAACCATTAATTAACATTCTCACATCTGTCATGGATACAATCAAACCCAAACCACGTCTACAAGCATAGCATGGCATAAGCAAAGTAGAAGTAACTCCCAGGGTTTGATAATAAAACAGGTAATAGGTACTACCTCATCTACTTCCCAAAACCCACATATTAATCAGATCCTAACCATGCAATTGTTTGAGGATTGATCTAATGCAATAAAACTGGGTAGTAAGAGGTATGATCAAAGTGTTACTTGCCTTGCTGATGATCTGCGAAACCTAGAGATTCGAAGTAGCAAGCGGCGCACTCCGGGTACTCTATCGCAAACAAACATACAAGCATACTATAAGTACTCATTTAATGCACATGCAAAACTCAAATAAGAGACCTAACCAGAAGGTTCAACTTAAGAACTCCGGTTTGCAAAAGAAACAAATCGAACGAAACAACGAAAGTCAAACGGCGAAAGAAAACAAGCTTCGATTACTAATCTGGACCAAAGCCAAATTTTACAGAAGCAAAAACTTGTTTTAGTTGGTTAAACGGAAAGAGGGTTTCGAGACGAAACTCTAGGCGCTTGAATCGCCTGATTCCGATAAACGAGCGAAAAGTTAAACTAAAACGAAAATCGGATCAGAAATCTCGATCAGAAATAATCACGGAAAATCCGAGAAAAAGAAAAACTGAAGAACATATTAACGAACGAACGTTCGTTATCTGAAACTAAATGGTGAACTCGTCCGTTAAAACGAATGAACGAGCGAACGCTCGCTAGATAAAAGAACCGATAAAACCGATCTAATAAAATAATAAAAAAAACCTAGGGTTTTCAAGGAAAAACCGGATCGGTTTTCTTCGGAAAACCAGCGGCGAACGGCGCGGCTACCTCGTCGGACTCCGGCGGGGCGGGGCGGCATCGGCGGCGGCTGCGGGAGGCGGGGCGAGGTGGCGGGGTGGGGTGGCAGCGGCGGGTATTTATGAGAGGGGGGCAGCATGGCTTGGGGAAGGGGCCTTCTCGGGAGGCGTGCTCCTCTCGGACTCGGCGGCGGCGGCGGCTTCACTCGGGACTCCGGTCCCGAGCCGGTGCGGGAGGCGGCAGCGGCGCGGGCTTGGCCTGGCTCGGCTGGGCCTTCGGCCCAGTCACGCGCGCGAACAGTTTTTTTAAACAATTCCGTCAAAACTAAGAAAAATTCTAGAAAATAAAATAAAATTCTAAAAATGCCAAAATAAATTTTCACCGTCTAAATAAAATATTTAGAACGAGATGAACATTTTCTTGGCCCTAAAATGCAGTTTTGAAAAACGTGCAATTTTCCTAAATTCAAATAAAACTAGCCAAAACTCCGAAATAAAATCTTATTTGATTTTTTTATTAAATACTCAATATTTCTTTATTTTGGGAAAGTCATTTTATTCCCTCTCTCATATTTCTATAATGGAAATAATTGAAGATAAAATAAATAAAATCAAATGATCCTATCTTCAAAATTTGAGAAAACTCAAATATGAAAATAACGAAACCCCCAACTCTCTCTGTGGGTCCTTGAGTTGCGTAGAATTTCTGGATCAGGCCAAAAGAAAATAAAATACGATATGCAGTGATGATCTAATGTATAACATTCCAGATTGAAAATTTGGGATGTTACAAACCTCCCCCCTTAAGATGAATCTCGCCCTCGAGATTCGGGTTGGCTAGAAAACAGGTGAGGGTGGTCCTTCAGCAGATCTTCCTCTTGCTCCCAGGTGGCTTCATCCTCGGTGTGGTGGCTCCACTGAACCTTGCAAAACTTGATAACCTTGCTGCGGGTGACTCGGCTGGCATACTCAAGAATCTTAACTGGTTTCTCCTCATAGGTCAAATCACTATCCAACTGAATCGCTTCCAGCGGCACTGTATCTCTCAGCGGTATATCCGCCATTTCTGCATGGCACTTCTTCAACTGGGAAACGTGGAACACGTCGTGAACTCCCGACAATCCCTCAGGCAATTCTAATTTATAAGCAACTTCTCCCATGCGTTCCAAAACTCTGTATGGTCCCACAAAACGTGGCGCTAACTTTCCCTTAACTCCAAAGCGCTTAACTCCTCGAAGTGGAGATACACGAAGATAAACTCTATCCCCGACTTCGTAAACTATCTACTTGTGTTTAGAATCTGCATAGCTCTTCTGCCTGGACTGGGCTACCTTGAGCCTATCGCGAATCAATTTCACCTTCTGTTCAGACTCCTTAATCAAATCTGGTCCAAATAAATGGCGGTCTCCAACTTCGTCCCACGACAATGGTGTTCTGTACCTTCTTCCGTACAAGGCTTCAAAAGGGGCCATCTTCAAACTGGATTGATAACTATTGTTGTAAGGGAACTCCGCATATGGCAAGTTGTCATCCCAACTAGATCTATAATCTAGCGCACAAGCTCTCAGCTTATCCTCCAAAATCTGATTGACTCTCTCGGTCTGTCCATCGGTTTGCGGATGAAAAGCTGTACTGAACTCTAGCCTGGTACCCAAAGTTTCGTGCAACTGATTCCAGAATTTTGAGGTAAACTGAGTTCCTCTATATGATACAATGCTCCTCGTAACTCCATGCAGACATACGATCCTGGTCATATATATCTTTGCCAACTTAGCACTGGTGTAAGTGGTCTTCACTGGGATGAAATGAGCTACCTTCGTCAAGCAATCGACTACAACCCATATCGAGTCATAGCCTGAACGGGTCCTGGGTTATCCCGTGATAAAATCCATGCCTAGCTTATCCCACTTCCATTCGGGTATCGGCAATGGCTGTAGCAATCCTGCTGGCTTCTGATGCTCTGCCTTTACTCTCTGACATACATCACAAACTGCTACATACTCTGCAATATCCTTCTTCATTCCGGTCCACCAGAAAGTGTCTTTCAAATCCAAATACATCTTGGTATTTCCTGGGTGAATCGAGTACGGCGAATCATGGGCCTCTTGCAAAATTAGCTTCCCGATCTCTGGGTCATTAGGCACATAAACGCGGTCCTCAAACCATAAGGTATCATGTTCATCCTCACGAAATCCTTTAACTTTTCCCTTGCTCATCTTCTCCTTTATGGTGGCAATCTCCTTGTCGGTCTTCTGAGAGTCTCTGATCTTATCCATCAGAGTAGACTGAATCTCCAATGCTGCTACATAGCCTCTCGGAACTATCTCCAAACATAGCTCACGAAGATCCTCGGCTAACTCCTTTGGTAACTCTCCGGTCATTAGTGTGTTGACATGGCTCTTGCGGCTCAATGCGTCAGCTACTACGTTAGCCTTTCCGGGATGATAATGTAATCTCATATCATAATCCTTGATGAGCTCCAACCATCTTCTTTGCCTGAGATTCAACTCCTTCTGCGTGAAGATGTACTTCAAACTCTTGTGATCCGTGTACACCTCACAATGGTTTCCGGTGAGAAAATGTCTCCACGTCTTTAAAGCGTGCACTACGGCTGCTAACTCCAAGACGTGTGTAGCATAATTCAACTCATGGGGCTTAAGCTTTTGTGAGGCATATGAGACAACTCTTCCCTCCTACATAAGCACTGCTCCAAGTCCTCGATGTGAAGTGTCGCAATATACTTCATAATCCTTGCGTTGATCTGGCAGAATCAACACTGGCGGTGTAACCAAACGTTTCTTAAACTCCTGGAAACTGGCCTCACATTCTTCAGTCCATTTGAACTTTGTATCCTTCTTCAACAACTCCATCATAGGTTTTGCAATTTTTGAGAAATTTTCAATGAACCTCCGGAGTATCCTGCGAGTCGAAGAAAACTCCGGATCTCTCCAATTGTTGTTGGGGCTTCCCAATTTGTCACAGTGAAAACCTTGGTGAGATCTATGGCTATTCCTTCTCCAGATATAACATGTCCGAGGAATCCCACTTCCTTCAACCAAAACTCACATTTGCTGAACTTGATGTATAACTGATTTTCTCTGAGCTTACCAAGTACCAAACGCAAATGTTCTTTATGTTCTTCTTCATTCTTGGAGTAAACTAGTATATCATCAATGAACACTACGACGTACTTATCCAAAAACTCCATAAACACTTTGTTCATCATGTTCATAAAGTAAGCAGGTGTGTTAGTCAGGCCAAATGACATAACGGTATACTCATACAGCCCATACCTTGTGGTAAAAGCTGTCTTAGGTATGTCCTGCTTTCGAATCTTCAACTGGTGGTATCCTGATCGCAAATCGATCTTGGAAAATACCTTAGCTCCTTGCAATTGGTCAAACAAATCATTGATCATCGGCAGTGGGTACTTATTCTTGATCGTCACTTCATTCAATCCTCGATAATCAACAACCATCCTTAACGATCCATCCTTCTTTTTCACTAGAAGTACTGGTGATCCCCAAGGTGACGAACTTGGGCGAATATATCCCTTATCCAGTAGCTCTTTAATCTGCTTCTTAATCTCCTCCAAATCCTTTGCATGCATTCTATGGTCTCTTAGATATTGGTCATGTGCCTAGGAAAAGCTCAATCAAAAACTCAATGTATCTATCAGGTGGCATGCCTGGCAATTCTTCTGGAAATACATCCGGAAAATCCTTTACTACCGGTACCTCCTCCTGTACAACTCGTGATAAGGAATTTACTTGAGTCCTATTCGGCACATGCCGTGATACATACTTGATCCTTCTCCCTTCCGGGGTGGTAAGAAAAATCAACTTACTGGCGCAATCGATGTTTCCTCCATACATCGATAGCCAATCCATACCCAAAATTACATCCAAACCCTGCGATTCCAAAATGATTAAATCCGAGGGGAACACATGCCTACCTATTCTCAATGGCACTTGAAAACATCCTCGACTGGCCATATACTCCGCTCCCGGTGAGCTTACTAACATAGGTGTTCTAAGAACCTTGGTGGGCAATTTATACTTATCCACGAATCCCCTTGATATGTATGAATGCGATGCACCAGTATCAAAAAGAACGATTGCAGTAAATGACTTAACCAAAAACTTACTGATTACTGCATCTGGCTGGGCTTCAACCTCCTCCACGTTAACGTGGTTCACCTATCCCCTGTTGAAAGGGTTCGGCCTCTTCCCAGAGCTTCCATTGCCATTTCCATTCTGGGCTTCAGGACATTCATTGGCATAATGTCCGGTCTTCTGACACTTATAACAAGTGACTTGGCTTAAGTCTCTCTTGGCTGGGGTTGATGGGTTGGTACGATTCTGACCGTTGCTCCCCCCATTCCCATTACCATTCTTGGGGCCATTATGATTATGTGAAATCCCTCCTCCATGGGTATGCTGAAAATGTCCTCCCGTTTTTGGGGTAAAGCATGGCTTGTGCGGAGCTCCTGAATTGTATTTCCCTTGTCCATACTTCCTCTTGCGGTTCTCAATCTGTTGTTGCTTCCCTTCAATCATAAGAGCACGATCTACCAACTCCTGGTAGTTGTTGAAAGTTGCTACCATCAACTGCATACTCAACTCATCATTCAATCCTTCTAGAAACTTCTCCTCCTTAGTTGCATCCGTAGCAACGTCATCCGGGGCATAACGTGCTAACTTACTAAAGTCATCCACGTATTGGCCAACTGTCCGTCCTCCTTGGCGCAAGTTGCGAAACTCACGCTTCTTCATGGCCATAGCTCCTGCTGAAACATGGGCTGTATGGAAAGCCTGCTAAAATTGGTCCCATGTCACCGTGGCTATAGGGTAGGTGACAGTGTAATTCTCCCACCATGATGCTGCTGGTCCATCCAACTGATGTGCGGCAAAACACACCTTCTCAGCGTCAGTACATCCTGTAGTGGTTAACTCCCTTCCAATCTTGTGGAGCCAATCATCTGCTACTATAGGCTCGGTGCTACTGGAGAACACCGGCGGATTCAGTCTAAGGAAACGGGTTAAGTGATCAACAGGTGGTGGTGGTGGTGGGTTGTTGTTGTTGTTGTTCCCCTGATTCTGATTCTGGACTAGCAACTGCATTAACGCATTCTGCTGCTGGTTCAACTGAGTGAGCTCCGGTGGAAATGCAAATCCATTGTCATGTCTCGGAGGCATCTGATGGGTTTAGAGGGGAGAGATTAGAATAGAATGAGGTCTAATGAGAAAACACTACCCATATGCACATGAGACAAACACAAACATTTCACTCAATCAATCAATCAAGTCATACAATCGGTCTAACTATCACAAAAGTGCTCGGACTACTCTATTTACATGGTGGAATACTATTCCTGATGTGGTGGTCTACTAGAAATATTCCTCGGTTGCCGACTCCATGATATCTTCTCCAGCTTCGCCTTCATAGTCATCATCGCTCAGGTCAGAGTCGGTGTCGTCGATGATGATGTAGTCTTCCGGGCGAATCTCCTTGGGTTCTTCGTCTTCTTCTATTGGTGTGGGGTCTCCCATGAATATTCCGATCTTCTTAATCAGGTCGTCATTCTTCTCCACTAGTACGATGATTTCCTCCTCATAATCTTCATGTGTAGCCTTGAGTTCTTCCTCCAGCTCCATGATTCTTGGCATCGCCTTCTTCAGATCTACCATTCCTGCGCACATCTGGTTCTCCTGACGTCGAATGTGCTGGTTTAACTCCTGGATAAAAGCTGCGATTGATCTATCCTTCCTGGTGCTAATCATCTCCCATTGCTCACCTCGGTGCCCACAAATCTGGTAGATAGTATCCTTGAGATCATTGCGGTAAACTTCTCCAATACGTCCCATGGTGATGTGGGCTGCCATGCTCTTTCCTAGACTCCAGGTTGGTGCATCAATGGAAAACTCTATGGGCTCGGTGACTGGTGCGAACGTCCTTCCTGGGACTTGAACTTGAATCATCCAGCGCTCCTCTTCGGGTAAAGTGGCGTTTTAGGTCCCGGTGAAGCTTGGTACTCCGATGTTCAGGTACTTAGTGACTTCCTTCAGGTGGCGTCCAAAGGGTGTGTCTTCATCCGGTTGCGTGAACTTGTTCCTTGCATCCGCCATTCTAAAAGAATAGAAAAGATGAGAAGTCAGAAATGAGAAGAGAATAGTGATCTAGGTCTTTATCTTAATGGTCCTGTCCTACAGTCAGCATGTGCTCTGATACCATCTTGTAGCGACCAGACCTCAAACAGTCTGATCTCTGTGCATTAGTGTCATCCCTGGATCAGTAATGCTGACACGCACAGTACTTGAAGGATTTATAACAGAGTAGCAATCACACACTTATTACATCGAGTGTCTCAAAGAGAACTTATTACAAAATAATATGGCTTAAGGCCATCTAATAACGATAACAATGGAAGTCTTGGAAGATAAGTGAGTCCATCAACTCCAACGGCATCACTGAGTATAGAACCATGACCTAAGGCTCCTTACTCGTCGTCTAAAAAGTCTGCAACATGAACGTTGTAGCCCGAAAACGGGTCAGCACATGGAATATGCTGGCAATGTAACACATAGAGAGTAGTGAACAGAAATAGGCTATACTACATGCATATATGGCTGGTGGAAAGCTCTATGGTTATAGTTTTGCGTAAAGCCAATTTTCCCTACTGCAAAGGAATAAATTTTATTTAACTATCATGGTAGTTGTTAAACATTGAGAGCGTAGACACCCTCTCAATCCCAATTAAACATCATCATTAAAACCCAACAAAATTAATTAAAGTCACATGATGAGATTCACATGATAATCCAAGTACTAGATACTCAAGACGTCCATAGCCAGGGACACGGCTAACCATGATTAGTTTATACACTCTGCAGAGGTTTGTGCACTTTTCCCCACAAGACTCGATCTCCTCCGTTGGGATTCTCGCACTACATGGTGTTTGAGAAACGGATGACCGAGACATAGTCTTTCTGAAGCGCTAGCACCTTACGATTGGGTAGACTGTTACACCTACTTCCCCCTACATCTGCTAGTCTACCACTATAAGAGTTCGCACGACTTAATCAACTATGCTAGAGCCCATAGTAGGTTGTGGCTGCACACGGAAGTTTCTAGTATGAATAATCTCATGATCCCTTGGAGCCTGGGTGGCAGTCCATAATGAAAACAGGCAATCGCTGGAATACCTAGGTGCCTCAATCCACCCAGATGTGTATTAAAGTTGCCACCTTAAGTTGAACCATTAATTAACATTCTCACATTTGTCATGGATACACTCAAACCCAAACCACGTCTACAAGCATAGCATGGCATAAGCATACGTAGAAGTAACTCCCAGGGTTTGATAATAAAACAGGTAATAGGTACTACCTCATCTACTTCCCAAAACCCACATATTAATCAGATCCTAACCATGCAATTGTTTGAGGATTGATCTAATGCAATAAAACTGGGTAGTAAGAGGTATGATCAAAGTGTTACTTGCCTTGCTGATCATCCGCGGAACCTAGAGATTCGAAGTAGCAAGCGGTGCACTCCGGGTACTCTATCGCAAACAAACAAACAAGCATACTATAAGTACTCATCTAATGCATAGGTAAAACTCAAATAAGAGATCTAACCATAAGGTTCAACTTAAAAACTCCGATTTGCAAAAGAAACATATCGAACGAAACAACGAAAGTCAAACGGCGAAAGAAAACAAGCTTCGATTACTAATCTGGACCAAAGTCAAATTTTACAGAAGCAAATACTTGTTTGAGTTGGTTAAATGGAAAGAGGGTTTCGAGACAAAACTCTAGCCGCTTGAATCGCCTGATTCCGATAAACGAGCGAAAAGTTAAACTAAAACGAAAATCGCATCAGAAATCACGATCAGAAATAATCGCGGAAAATCCGAGAAAAAGAAACACTGACGAATAGATTAACGAACGAACCTTCGTTATCTGAAACTAAACGGTGAACTCGTCCATTAAAATGAACGAACGAGCGAACGCTCGCTAGATAAAAGAACCAATAAAACCGATCTAATAAAATAATAATAAAAAACCTAGGGTTTTCAAGGAAAAACCGGATCGGTTTTCTCCGGAAAACCGGCGGCGAACGGCGCGGCTACCTTGTCGGACTCCGGCGGCGGGGGGCTCCGGTGGGGTGGAGCAGCGTCGGCGACGCGGCAAGCGGCGGTGGTGACTGCGGGAGGCTGGGCGGGGGGAGGCGGCGGGGTGGGCTGGCGGCGGCGGGTATTTATGAGGGGGGCAGCGCGGCTTGGGGAAGGGGCCGTCTCAGGTGGCGTGCGCCTCCCTGACTCGGGCGGCGGCAGCGGCTTCGCTCGGGACTCCGGTCCCGAGCCGGTGCGGGAGACGGCGGCGGCGCGGGCTTGGCCCGGCTCGGCTGGGCCTTCGGCCCAGTCGCGCGCGCGAATTTTTTTAAAACAATTCCGCCGAAACTAAGAAAAATTCTAGAAAATAAAATAAAATTCTAAAAATGCCAAAATAATTTTCACCGCCTAAATAAAATATTTACAACGAGATGAACCTTTTCTTGGCCCTAAAATGCAGTTTTGAAAAACGTGCAATTTTTCCTAAATTCAAATAAAACTAGCCAAACTCTGAAATAAAATCTTATTTGATTTTTTATTAAATCCTTAATATTTCTTTATTTTGGGAAAGTCATTTTATTCCCTCTCTCATATTTCTATAATGGAAATAATTGAAGATAAAATAAATAAAATCAAATGATTCTATCTTGAAAATTTGAGAAAACTCAAATATGAAAATAACGAAACCCCCAACTCTCTTCGTGGGTCCTTGAGTTGCGTAGAATTTCTGGATCAGGCCAAAAGAAAATAAAATATGATATGCAGTGATGATGTAATGTATAACATTCCAAATTGAAAATTTGGGATGTTACAGTTTCTCATCGTCATTCTCGGATTGTGAAGACCGAAGAAGAGTTTTTCCTCCAAATCTTATCCGTTCTTCCAAAGATCCATGGTTCAAGCTTGATACCACCCTCTCATAATTATTTCCAATTGTGAGAATTCTTTTCACCCATCTGGAGAAATTCAGGAGTCTTGACAATTTGATTCTCCGGAGCCCATCATCTCAGAATTATTCATTCCAGCTTTCAGCTCTCGTTCTCAAATTCTTCCGGGGCATTGTTCAAGTATTCTCTAATCAGCTCGTGATCTATTCGTTCTTATGTATCTAAATTCCCTCAAGTATCTTCATTCGTTTTCTAATTCTTCCCGGTGAATTGTACTTTTGCTACTTTCATGTTCAATTCTTATGGTGGTTCGTTCAAGAGTTCTCTTCCTTGATTATCATATCAATTCATTCGTTGTTTCAATCCTACCGGTGGTTCGTTGAAGACCTTCCCAAGTTGAGCAATATCTATATTCAATCTTTTTTTTTCAACGAGAATAAGTAGTATGCCAAATCCATTGCTTGTCATCAATTTAAATTAATAAAGGATACACATAATATAATTCTTATTCTTCTTTCACCCAAGTGATTAATTCCTTCCTTCGGAGTTTGTTCATGATGAATAAATTCTCGGTTTCAATTGTTTCATCTTTTCTTTTCCCGGAGTTCCAAGCTCTCATCATCATGAAGATCCATCTAAGTCATTGCAAGGCTTCACCTTGTGTTTTCAACTTCTCTTTCTTTTTATCATCCTTTTATTACCAGAGTTCTTCATGGAGGCTCTACATGGTGGTTCGTCAAGGATTCCTTTCATTCTTCAATTGTCCTCAAGATTTCTGTCAAAGTTAAGATCCGCCAAGCTATACTCTCAAATAAACATGGTGTTCAACACATGTCTTGTTTTGAGGAGTTCAAGCACTCTTCATCTTGCATTCCGAAGTGCAATTCTTTCATATCTCATCTTTTGATGTGGTGTTGTGTCATTGTTGATAATTTCCCTTCGTGTTTCATGATTCACAAGTTTTCAAGAGTGACATATCTAAATCCATCATTTTCTCTTCGCTCAAGACATCTTTTCAACCAATCAATCTCTTTGTTGGAGCTATCTTGGTATAGATTTCAATTAAAGCCTTCCCTAAGGAATGTTGCTATTATGGTGTTTATCAATGATCCAAGTTTCGTCCTATTCTCGCGGTGAAAGAAGTCTCCCATCTCTTCATTCATATCAGCTCATCAATATTTTGGTAGTGGCTGGTTGTCACCTCATAATTTTGAGATGTGTCCATAACCCCACGAGGGTCATATCCTTTTATATTGATCTTCCAACAATGTCGTTCAATCCTTCTGTTTAAGGATGCTCTCTTAAATTCATTTCAGGTAGAACATGTTGATTTCTTCTCCGTTCTTTTGATTCCATTTTTACATTTGTTCCGGAGACATTGTGATGTTGCTTTATTCGACCCATCATCTCATTTTGAAAATATCATGTTCTTTTCCTTGCTTATCCGTTTAGCCGGAGTGTTGTATTTTCATTCAAGTTCTCTCATCTTATCAAGTTTTGCCTCCCTTCTCAACCGGAGTGCTGTCTGAAATCTTTCTTACCCCTTGTAACATTCTTTCAATAGTTCCGGAGGCAGTGTGTTGTTGGTTTCATCAAGTATGCTCCCATCTTGTCAAGTTCATGTTCAATTCCTTCCATTTACAGTCGGAGTGCTATCCAAATTATATCACTCTTATTCCTTCTCTATCTTGTTTTAACCGGAGTGGTTTCTATATATATCTTGTCACTAAGCTCTAGGTTCTCGTAATGTTCCTTGTTCCTCTTTTCTAACGAAGTGTTTTCAACCTTGTTGATATTCTTTGTATTATTTCTTTCAATTTGTTCAACCTCGCAAGGTTCTTTGGTTTCACTCATTTGTCAAAGAAGCAATTAGTTTTACCTCTTCTCTTCCTCTTCTGTTTCTCTCCGGTGCCATCCTTAGATCTCGGGACGAGATCCTCTCATAGTGGTGGCGTGTTGTGACGCCCCGAGACCGATGCACCAGGTGTCTTCCAGTTATTCGTTGTTGTTGCCTTGTCATTCTCTTGCGTGTTGCATCTTGCCATGTCATCATGTGCATTGCATCATCATGGTTTCAAAACTTGCATCCGTTCGGGTCTTCCAGTTCTCTCCGTTGCCCGTTCTGAGCCCAGACACACCTGCACGTGCCCACGACACCTCCGAAATATTATTTTATAAGTGGCCGATAAATGTTCCCGGAATGGGATGAAAGTTGGCATGCGGTATTATTATAGTGTAGATAGAACGCCTCTCAAATTTCATCGCATTCGGAGTTCGTTTGATGCCCCAACGGATAAATATAGCGGCAATAGTAGTCGGTCTATCGTCGGACGTTTCAGTCTCCGAAACAGTCGCCGGGCCGCATTCCATCTTTCTCTTCTCAGTCCAACACCCCTCCTACATAGCCCACTAGCCCACCTACTTAACCCCCTCCGCTCCGGACCGTCCGATCAAGATCGAACGGCTCCGAAACGGAGCAAAACCCCCAATCCTAGACCCCTGCCTATAAAAGGAAGGGCCCCTTCCATTTTTGATAGCCGCCACCCTCTCCTCTTTTTCTGCGCCTCCACCTGCCTCCAGCCGCCGCCAGCGTTGTTTTCAGCATAGGCAAGCCATGCGCCGCCACTTGTCACCATGCCAGCTGTCAGCCGCTGATACGTCTTCGTCGTATCTACTTTCCCGAGCACTTTTGCCCTTGTTTGGACTCTTAATTGCATGATTTGAACGGAACTAACCCGGACTGATGCTGTTTTCAGCAGAATTACCATGGTGTAATTTATATGCAGAAACAAAAGTTCTCGGAATGACCTGAAACTTCACGAAACATCATTTTGGAAATAATAAAAAATCCATGCAAAAGACGAAGTCCAGGGGGCCCACCACCTGTCCACGAGGGTGGGGGGCGCGCCTGCCCCCCTAGGGCATGCCCCCTACCTCGTGGGCCCCCTGGAGCTCCTCCGACCTCAACTCCAACTCTATATATTTGGTTTCGGGGAGAAAAAATCAGAGAGAAGAATTCATCGCGTTTTATGATACCGAGCCGCCGCCAAGCCCTAAAACCTCTCGGGAGGGCTGATCTAGAGTCCGTTCGGGCCTCCAAAGAGGGGAATCCGTCACCATCGTCATCATCAACCATCCTCCATCCCCAAT
The DNA here is from genome assembly GCF_018294505.1 of Triticum aestivum. Classification (NCBI taxonomy): domain Eukaryota; kingdom Viridiplantae; phylum Streptophyta; class Magnoliopsida; order Poales; family Poaceae; genus Triticum; species Triticum aestivum. The sequence continues at coordinate 453,012,707 of NC_057803.1, forward strand.
TTCATGATGCTCACCACCATGCGTGAGTAATTCCATCATACGCTTGCTGGACGGTGATGGGTTGGATGAGATTTATCATGTAATCGAGTTAGTTTTGTTAGGGTTTGATCCCTAGTATCCACTATGTTCTGAGATTGATGTTGCTATGACTTTGCTATGCTTAATGCTTGTCACTAGGGCCCGAGTGCCATGATTTCAGATCTGAACCTATTATGTTTTCATCAATATATGAGTGTTCTTGATCCTATCTTGCAAGTCTATAGTCACCTATTATGTGTTATGATCCGTTAACCCCGAAGTGACAGTAATCCGGATACTTACCGGTGATGACCATAGTTTGAGGAGTTCATGTATTCACTATGTGTTAATGCTTTGGTCCGGTACTCTATTAAAAGGAGGCCTTAATATCCCTTAGTTTCCATTAGGACCCCACTGCCACGGGAGGGTAGGACAAAAGATGTCATGCAAGTTCTTTTCCATAAGCATGTATGACTATATTCGGAATACATGCCTACATTACATTGATGAACTGGAGCTAGTTCTGTGTCACCCTATGTTATGATTGTTACATGATGAACCACATCCGGCATAATTCTCACTCACTGATCCATTGCCTACGAGCTTTCCATATATTGTTCTTCGCTTATTTACTTTTCCGTTGCTATTGCTATCATCACCACAAAATACCAAAAACATTACTTTTGCTACCGTTACCACTACTATCATATTACTTTGCTACTAAATACTTTCCTGCAGATATTAAGTTTCCAGGTGTGGTTGAATTGACAACTCAGCTGCTAATACTTGAGAATATTCTTTGGCTCCCCTTGTGTCGAATCAATAAATTTGGGTTGAATACTCTACCCTCGAAAACTGTTGCGATCCCCTATACTTGTGGGTTATCAAGACTATTTTCTGGCACCGTTGCCGGGGAGCATAGCTCTATCCTTTGAGTCACTTGGGATTTATATCTGCTTATCATTATGAAGAACTAGGAAGATCCAAGAACCAAGATTTATCCCTCAACTACGAGGGGAGGTAAGGAACTGCCATCTAGCTCTGCACTTGATTCACCATCTGTTTTGAGTAAGCTTGCGACACCTAAACCTGCTTTTACTATTCGTTCTGATATGTCGCATGTTATTGATGATGCCACTTCTGCTATACATGATACTTATGATGAAACTACTTCTATGCTTGATACTAATGTGCCACTTGGTGAATTTCTTGATGAACAACTTGCTAGGGTTAGAGAGAATGAAAATATTGAATATGATAATATTGATGAAAGTGATGATGAAGACTCACCTGTTATTCCTGAGGGTTATGTTTTTGATAAAGAAGCTTCTTTAGCTATTTTAGCTTGCAAAGATAGATACGAGCTCAAGAGGTTATTAGCTAAATGGAAGCAGCAATCTCTTAATGCTAGAATGAAACCTGACCCTGCTTTTGCTACTTCACCTATCTGTGTTACTGATAAGGATTATGAATTCTCTGTTAATCCTGATGTAATTACTTTGGTTGAATCTGATCCTTTTCATGGCTATGAATCTGAAACTGTTGTGGCACATCTTACTAAATTAAATGATATAGCCACCATGTTCACTAATGATGAGAGAACTCGCTACTTTTATATCCCTAAAATATTTCCGTTTCTCATTAAAGGGTGATGCTAAGATATGGTTTAACTCTCTTGATCCTGGTTGTGTGCATAGTCCCCAAGATATGATTTATTACTTCTCTGCTAAATATTTCCCTGCTCATAAGAAACAAGCTGCTTTAAGGGATATACATAATTTTGTGCAAATTGAAGAAGAAAGTCTCCCACAGGCTTGGGGAGGCTTCTCAAGCTACTTAATGCTTTGCCTGATCATCCTCTTAAGAAGAATGAAATACTTGATATCTTTTATAATGGACTAACCGATGCTTCCAGAGATTACCTGGATAGTTGTGCTGGTTCTGTTTTCAGGAAAAGAACACCGGATGAAGCTGAAATTCTATTGAATAATATGTTGAGAAATGAAAATAATTGGACACTTCCTGAGCCAGCTCCGGAGCCAATTCCTGAGCCTATTCCTAAACCAACTCCGAAGAAAAGAGGTATTCTATTTCTCAGTCCTGAATATATGCAAGAGGCAAAGAAATCTATGAAAGAAAAAGGTATTAAAGCTGAAGACGTTAAGAATTTACCTCCTATTGAAGAAATACATGGTCTTATTTTACCGCCTGTTGGAGAAACATATGATCTTAATCCATCACCTATTGAAGAAACTCGTGGTCTTGATAACCCGACATAGGTAGTAAAGGTAAATTCTCTCTATAGATTTGATGAAGGTGATATCCCTCATTATAAGTCTGCTAGAAAATGCTTAGATGAGTTTGACAATTTCATTGTTAAACAAGAAAACTTTAATGCTTATTTTGGTATACAATTGAAATACAATTCAAATATGCTTGAACACTTGGGTGATTATATGGCTAATGTCAAAGGTGAACTTAAAATTATTAGTAAACATGCTTCTATGGTTACCACTCAAGTAGAACAAGTACTTAAAGCTCAAAATGATTTGCTCAATGAATTGAATAGTAAGAATAATGATAATGCTGTTAGAGTTATGACTAGAGGTGGTAAAATGACTCAGGAACCTATGTATCCTGAAGGCCACCCTAAGAGAATTGAGAAAGATTCTCAGACAAATAATGTGGATGCACCTAGTCCTTCTAATAGGAAGAAAAAGAAAAATGACAGGACTTTGCATGCTTCTAGTGAACCTATTATTGAAACACGTGAGAATCCAAATGATATTTCTATTTCTGATGCTGAAACACAATTTGGTAATTAACCTGAAAATAGTGATAATGTTAACGATAATGTTCACGATGATGCTCAACCTAGTAATGATAATGATATAGAAATTGAACCTGCTGTTGATCTTGATAACCCACAATCAAAGAATCAACGTTATGATAAGAAAGACTTTGTTGCTAGGAAACACGGTGAGGAAAGAGAGCCATGGGTTCAGAAACCTATGCCTTTTCCTCCCAAACCATCCAAGGAAAAGGATGATGAGGATTTTGAGAGCTTTGCTGAAATGATTAGACCTATCTTTTTGCGTATGCAATTAACTGATATGGTCAAAATGAATCCTTATGCTAAGTATATGAAAGATATTGTTACAAATAAAAGAAAGATATCGGAACTTGAAATTTCCACCATGCTTTCTAATTATACGTTTAAGCGTGGAATACCAAAGAAACTTGGAGATCCAGGAGTACCCACTATACCATGCTCCATTAAAAGAAACTATGTTAAAACTGCTTTATGTGATCTTGGAGACGGTGTTAGTGTTATGCCTCTCTCTTTATATCGTAGACTTGATTTGAATAAGTTGACACCTACTGAAATATCTTTGCAAATGGCTGATAAATCAACTGCTATACCTGTCGGTATTTGTGAGGATGTGCCTGTTGTGGTTGCAAATGTTACTATTTTAACGGACTTTGTTATTCTTGATATTCCCGAGGACGATAGTATGTCTATTATTCTTGGAAGACCCTTTTTGAATACTGCAGGGGCTGTTATTGATTGCACTAAAGGCAGTGTCACTTTTTATGTTAATGGTAATGAGAATATGGTAAACTTTCCGAGGAAACAACCTCAAGTTCATAGTATCAACTCTATTGGAAAAATTCCTTTGATTATATTTGGAGGTTTTGAATTTCCTCTTCCTACTGTCAAGAAGAAATATGATATTCTTATTATTGGGGATGTGCATATCCCCGTTGAGGTAACATAGTGTTATTCGAAATTTCTCCGATTCCATGTTATTCGGAATGAGTTCGTTAACAAGACTTGATCAACCTTGTTAGTGGATTCCTTTTGATGAGCATGAGATGGATGAAACTAGAAGGCACAACCTTCTGTACCCTCCTTTTACTTTCTGCTATTTATATTAAATAAAATAAAAATAGTATTTTTCTGTCTATTATCTGAATTATCCGTGCAATATAAAAATACCTCGAAAATAAAAGTTCTCCAAATGCCCTGAAATTTAAATATGATTTTTTCTGGAATATTTGAGAATATTTGGCACTCAGAACATAGCAGGAGGAGCTGGCACCTGGCCATGAGGGTCAGGGGCACGCCCTACCCCCCTGGGCGCCCCCTGCCTCATGGGCCCACGGTAGCCCTCCTCCACTTATTCCTGTACCCACACACTTCTTCTTCCTCCCACACACACGAATATCTAGCTCAAGCTCGAGTTCTAGCTCATTTTGCTGCCATTTTCGATCTCCTTGCTCAAAGCACCTCTCACAAAACTGCTTGGGGAGATTGTTCCTTGGTATGTGACTCCTCCATTAGTCCAATTAGTTTTTGTTCTAGTGCTTTATTCATTGCAAATTTTTGTTGCTTAGGTGACCCTGTTCTTGAGCTTGCATGTCAAATTTATATGGTCAAAAGTAGTTTTGATGCATGATATAAGCTCTAGGCACTTGTAGGAGTAGTTGCTATCAATATTATTGAGTTTGGTTTACTTTTATTTTGAAGTTACTAAAAATTTCAGATTTTTTCAGAAAATAATGAAGAGACTTTTGAGGGGCTCATCAAGCCGAAGCTCGAAGGAAAAGGCACAGAAGCCCAAGTATAATCTGCCTCGCACCGCGGAGGTTCGGTCGTGTGAATGGCCTTCCGATAATTTCTTGAGAGTAGCCGAGATTTATGAAGATTTTTATAAATTGGCTAAGAATGCAGGCCTCACCGCTTTCCTCCATGACCAACGCGATCAGTATCTCTTACTCACAAATATTTTTGTGCAAAACTTTCATTTCCATTCTAGGAGCTCACCACCTACGATGGAGTTTTATTTATATGATGAGCATAAGGAGATGTCACTTTATGATTTTTGTCGGGTTTGTTTGGTCCCTTTAGAGGGCACGACAGAGGAACCACACCGCAGCGATGTGGATTGGTTTATTGATACCATCACTGTAGGGGAAACGAGGAAGGTTTCCGATGCACGAATCACTAGCATACATTTTCCTGTTTTACGCTACTTTGCAATATTTTCTAGTCGTTGCTTAATTGGTTGCGGAAACTGTGGAAACCTTAGTGTTCCTGATATTATTATCTTGTTCCACAGTTTATTCAGTGATAACTCTGTTAGTATGGGCGGTATTATTGCTAAACGGTTAAGTCTGAACCGTACCAAGGGGCCCATCTTTGGGGGCATCTATGCTTCACGCCTAGCTGCACATTTTAACATACCTATTAGGCATTATGAGAAGGAAGAAAAATTGCTGCCTCGCATTTACTTAGATTATAAGAGTATGGTAGCACATGATTTTATTGTTAAGAATAGGGAAGGGGAGCTTAAATACAAATTGTTCTTTGATAAACATCATCCTGAGACTATTACCCTGCCTGCTCCTTCCTTGTTTGATTTATCTGCAGGCCAGTACCTTGTTCCGTTAGAGGCTATTCACGCCTATCGGAACCCTACATCAGCCACAGAGCCAGAGTCGGAACCACAAGTTGATCCTCCACGACAGTCTAATTACCATTGGGATCCGGAGATGATTGCCAACCAGTGGCAGTCAGAGTCTTCTTCATCGCAGTACGACCCCAACTATTATTATGGATATCCGCCAGGCCAACCGTGGCCGTAGACCAACTTAGGCCAAAAGCCTAAGCTTGGGGGAGTACGTATTTCTCACCGACATTATATTCATGCTCACACACTCATTGCTAGATGTCGGTGCTCATACTTTTTCATTGTATCATCCATGCTAGTTTATTTCCCTTTTTATGCTTTCTTCTTGTGTGTTTAATAAACCTTAAGAAAACCAAAAAATTAGTTGTAGCTTTTAATTAGTTTACTTTCCATGCTTGTAGTAGTAATTAAAAAGAAAACCCAAAAAGATTTCCTGTTCTTCTTTTGCTTGTTGGGAGCTTTCCCGTGTAAATAGTTTTATTTCTTTTCTTTTCTTTGGGGGTCGATAGGAGAAGACCATAATTAAATTGTTGAAGTAGCTCTTATATGCATTATTGTTGATCTGACAAAAGAGCCCATATTGCCTTGTCTTCTCCTGTTTATTGAATGCTTGCAGATTCCAGCTTAGTCCAATGCACGTGCACTCTTATTATTATTCACATCATTCGGTCGTGCAAGTGAAAGGCAATTATGACGATATATGATGGACTGACTGAGATGGAGAAAGCTGGTATGAACTCGACCTCTCTTGTTTTTGTAAATATGATTAGTTCATCGTTCCTGATTCAGCCTATTATGAATAAACATGTTTGCAATGACAACTAGAGATCATAGTTTCTTGTGCCATGCTTGATTAGCTAGGAGCTTATAATGGTTTACCTTGCGTGCTAACATGCTATTAAAATGGTTGTGATGTGGTATGATAGGGTGGTATCCTCCTCTGAATGATTTAAGTGACTTGACTTGGCGCATGTTCACGCATGTAGTTGAAACAAAATCAACATAGCCTTCACGATATTTATGTTCATGGTGGATTATATCCTACTCATGCTTGCATTTGGTGTTGATTAATTTTAATGCATGTTCATGACTGTTGTCGCTCTCTAGCTGGTTGCTTCCTAGTCTTTTGCTAGCCTTCACCTGTACTAAGAGGGAATACTGCTTGTGCATCCAACTCCATAAATCCCAAATTTATTCCATATGAGTCCACCATACCTACCTATACACGGTATCTACATGCCGTTCCAAGTAAATTTGTATGTGCCAAACTCTAAACCTTCAAATAAATATCCTGTTTTGTATGCTCGAATAGCTCATGTATCAACTAGGGCTGTCCGTATCTTCCATTTTAGGCGGGTTATTCTCAAGAGGAGTAGACTTCGCGCCTCACTCACGAGAAAGTGGCTGGTCACCGGGATGCCCAGTCCCATGCTTTATGCAATCTAAATCAAAATAATCACAAACAAAACTCCCCCTAGGACTCTTGTTAGTTGGAGGCACTCGTTATTTCGAGCAAGCCATGGATTGATGCTTGTTAGTGGAAGGGGGAGTATAAACTTTACCATTCTCTTTGGGAACCGCCTATAATGTGTGTAGCATGGAAGATATCGCCATCTCTTGGTTGTTATGTTGACAATGAAAGTATACCGCTCAAAATAGTATTCACCTCTATTTCAAAACCGAGCTCTGGCACCTCTACAAATCCCTGCTTCCCTCTGCGAAGGGCCTATCTATTTACTTTCATATTGAGTCATCATCTTCTTATTAAAAAGTACTAGTTGGAGAGCACTGCTGTCATTTGCATTCATTACTGTTAGTTTACATTGAGTATGACTTGACTGGTTCTCTTTTACCATGAATTACAATGTCTAGTGAGTCCTTGATCTTTAAAGGTGCTCTGCATTTATGTTTTGCAGTCTCAGAAAGGGCTAGCGAGATACCATCTTGTTATATCATATTATGATTGTTTTGAGAAAGTGTTGTCATCCGAGTTTTATTATTATTGCTCGCTAGTTGATTAGGCCATTGATATGAGTAAACTTGAGACCTAAGCGTTATTGTGAATGTGGTTAGTCATAATCTTTGCTGAAAACATAAATGCTGGCTTTACATATTTACAATAACAAGAGCAAATAGAGTTTGTAAATGTTTTTCATTATCACTTTCAGTTTATCAACTGAATTGCTTGAGGACAAGCAACGGCTTAAGCTTGGGGGAGTTGATACGTCTCCGTCGTATCTACTTTTCCAAACACTTTTGCCCTTGTTTTGGACTCTAACTTGCATGATTTGAATGGAACTAACCCGGACTGACGCTGTTTTCAGCAGAATTACCATGGTGTTATTTATGTGCAGAAACAAAAGTTCTCGGAATGACCTGAAACTTCACGGAACATCGTTTCGGAAATAATAAAAAATCCTTGCAAAAGATGAAGGCCAGGGGGTCCACCACCTATCCACGAGGGTGGGGGGGCGCCTGCCCCCTAGGGCGCGCCCCCTACCTCGTGGGCCCCCTGGAGCTCCTCCGACCTCAACTCCAACTCTATTGTAGGATCGAAAGTATGTCTAGAGGGGGGGTGATTAGACTACTTGACCAAATAAAAACTTAACCTTTTCCCAATTTTAGTTCTTGGCAGATTTAGCTATTTTAGAACAAGTCAAGTAATCATCACACAATTCAAGCAAGCATGCAAAGAGTATATTGGCAGCGGAAAGTAAAGCATGCAACTTGCAAGAATATAAAGGGAAGGGTTTGGAGAATTCAAACGCTATTGGAGACACAGATGTTTTTCCCGTGGTTCGGATAGGTGGTGCTATCCTACATCCACGTTGATGGAGACTTCAACCCACGAAGGGTAACGATTGCGCGAGTCCACATAGGGCTCCACCCAAGGGCAACGGTTGCGCGAGTCCACGGAGTGCTCCACCCACGAAGGGTCCACGAAGAAGCAACCACCCACAAAGGGTCCACGAAGAAGCAACCTTGTCTATCCCACCATGGCCATCGCCCACGAAGGACTTGCCTCACTAGCGGTAGATCTTCACGAAGTAGGCGATCTCCTTGCCCTTACAAACTCCTTGGTTCAACTCCACAATCTTGTCGGAGGCTCCCAAGTGACACCTAGCCAATCTAGGAGACACCACTCTCCAAGAAGTAACAAATGGTGTGTAGGTAATGAACTCCTTGCTCTTGTGCTTCAAATGATAGTCTCCCCAACACTCAACTCTCTCTCATAGGATTTGGATTTGGTGGAAAGAAGATTTGAGTGGAAAGCAACTTGGGAAGGCTAGAGATCAAGATTCATATGGTAGGAATGGAATGTGTTGATCTCAACACATGAGTAGGTGGTTCTCTCTCAGAACAAATGAGTTGGAATGATGTGTGTGTTCTGATGGCTCTCCCACTAAATGAGAAAGAGGTGGAGGAGTATATATAGCCTCCACACAAAATCCAACCGTTACACAGTTTTCCAATCTCGGTGGGACCGAGTAAATAAACTCGGTCTGACCGAAATAGTAAACCTAGTGACTGTTAGGAATTTCGGTGGGACTGACATGCAACTCGGTAGGACCGATTCGGTTAGGGTTTGGGCATAACGTAATCTCGGTGAGACCGATTACACAAACTCGGTGAGACCGAATTTGGTAATTAGCTAACCAGAGAGTTGGTTAGGCAAACTCGGTGGGACCGATTTGCTCTTTCGGTGAGACCGAGTGGAACTCGATGAGACCGAAAAGTTACAAAGGGGAAACACTGAGTTTACATTGCAATCTCGATGGGACCGATTCGCTCTTTCGGTGGGACCAAAAAGTTACGAAAGGGAAACAGAGAGTTTGCAACCCCATCTCGGTGGGACCGAGAACCTTATCGGTAGAACCGAATTGCTAGGGTTTGGCAGTGGCTAATGACAAGTGAAACTTGGTGGCGCCGGATAGGAAGAATCGGTAGGACCGAGTTTGGCTTAGAGTTTAGGTCATATGTGGATATGGGAAAGTAGTTGAGGGTTTTTGGAGCATATCACTAAGCACATGAAGCAAGAGGCTCATTAAGCAACACCTCATCCCTCCTTAATAGTATTGGCTTTTCCTATGGACTCAATGTGATCTTGGATCACTAAAATATAAAATGTAGAGTCTTGAGCTTTTGAGATTGAGCCAATCCATTGTCCTTAGCATTTTGAGGGTTCCACTTTCACATCCATGCCATGCCAATCATTGAGGTTCCCTGAAATAATTGTCTTGGAATAGTATTAGCTCAATGAGCTATATGTTGTTATGAATTACCAAAACCACCTAGGGATAGTTGCACTTTCAATCTCCCCCTTTTTGGTAATTGACGACAACATATAGATCAAAGCTTCGACAAAAGATAATAAGCATGAAATATATCGTCGCTTTGAGAAGTATGTGATAAGTAAGAGCTCCCCCTAAATTTGTGCATATTTAAAATTTTCTTTGGACTGCAAATGCACAAAGAGTTAGAGTCATGGGTTACTCTTCCATGTCACATACATCTTGGTGGAGCTCTCAAAATGATAAGAATTGAAATACATGCACTCATCACCAAGAATAGTGAATGATCACAAACGATAGATAGAATGGTAATATTTAAGCAAGCATTAAGCAAACATTAAGTGTAGCTTATGATCAAACACATGATCATCGATGTCTCACAAGCATAAGGACGTAGTATCAAGCACTCAAAAGCAGAAAAGGTTCGAAAAAAACACCAAATAAAGCAAGAGAGAAAAGCAACACTCTCTCTCTCGAAGCCTATGATCTATACATCTTCTCCCCCTTTGGCAACAAGTTACCAAAAAGTTCCTAGAAAATGCATAGTGCTAAATCGACGCTCAGGCTTGATCTTCAGGTGGTGGTGGAGTCCGGATCACTCCAAGGACGAAGGCTTCTGTAGATGTTGAAGTAGTCGCTGGAGTTGGAGCTGAAGTAGATGCTGGAGCTGAGGCTGTAGCTGGTGCTGAAGTGGTGGCTCTAGTGTCAGCAACTGGCACGGCAGACGACCTCGGACCTCGTGGCACTCTAGAAAATGCTTGAGTCGTGGTCCTGCCTCTCCTCTCATTCATGTCCTCCTGGAGCTGCTCCACTGCAGACTGTACTTCTGTTACCTTGACATCCAAGTCATAGAACTTCTGTTCCATGATCCTCTCTAGGCTCTGCTGATTTTTAGTGAGGTTTGCCAAACTTTGCTCAATTCTCAGCGTGGATGCAATCAAGTAACTGAGCTGCTCTTGCTTGGTCTTCAAGAAATAGTCAGATGCCTCCTCTTGAGTAGGCATCCTGGCAGCTTTTTCCTTCTTCGCCTTCTCCTTCTTTGCGTATGCTTGTGCAGATGATGGCTCGTTCTCAGTCATAACAACTTCATTGTTCTCGAAATCTGGACGGATGGGCAGGTGTTCCTTATCCAACAAATATACGCCCGTGCCCATCTTGGAGTTGATGAGCTCCTGAATCTGAGGGGCATATCCACAGCTCCTCTTCTGATCTGCAGCTGTCCTTTTGATCGTTTCCACTATAAGGCTCATAACTTTGAAATTTTGAGGCACATCAAACACATGTAGCAAGTTGATAGCATGGCCTCTGATCATCTTGTGATCTCCAGACTTGGGCAGAAGGGTGTGCCTAAGGATCCAGTTGATCATAGGCAATCCTGAGAGCAGATAATGCACTGAGCCAAACTTGAATGTGTCAAGTGCTTCATTGGGGATCTCCTTGTACATGTTGGACATTGAGTTATGATCCATTTTCTTCTTGGCATAGATATCCAAGTCCTCATCTTGCTCTTCTGGGGCATTGATGATCTGTGCCCACTCAGCCACTGTAGATTGGTACCTTGTACCCTCTGACATCCAAGTGATCCTCCCATCCAGATAAAAGTGAGCTGTGGAGTAGAACTGCATGATGAGTTCCTCGTTCCACTTTGTGAGCTTCTGCCCAACAAAGTCCTCTACTCCACACGCTCTGAAGCTGTCCTGAACTCCTGGGTAGTACTCTTCATTCTCCTTGATATAGGTCCAGTCGACCCATCTCATGTCACATACGATTGGCTTCTTGTCAAGTAGCACTGTCTCATAGAAATCTTGCTGCTCCTTGGTATGAAATCTGTAATCCACGGCAGTCCTTCTCCTAGAAGCATATGGATCTGCTTCTCTCCATTTCCTGAGCCCTGAGTCTCTCCTGAGCTTCATATCCTCAGCCACAGGATGAGCATCATTGTGGTCTGGGATCTTGGGCTTGAGCTTCCGAAGGACACTCTCTTCCTCATCCTCAATAGCTTCAGGCACTGGGGCCTTGTTCTTTTCTGCAGCTGGGATGCTTCGTGTGTTTCGCTTTGGAGCTGTCTTAGGCTTAGATGCAGCCTTAGGAGCTTCCTTGGGCTTGGATGCAGCTCCCCCTGACCTTATGGCATCTCCCATAAGTTTGGGTGCCTTGGGCGCTGGTGCAGCTGCCTCTTCTTCCTCCTCCTCTTCTACCATGATGGAGGCTCTCCCAAGCACTTTGGCTACAGTCTTCTTTACCCTCTCTTTCCTTTTCTTGCTCTCAACAGCAATGGGCCCAATGGGAGCAGGCTTCTCAGTTGAAGCTCTAGCCTTTGACATTGGTTGCCTGCCTGCTGGCCTCTTGATTATCAGGCCTGGCTTTGAGCCTTGAGCTGGCTCAATTCTCTTGGAGGTGGCCTCTTCCTCTGCCACATAGTCCTCATCTTCAGAATCAGACGTTCTCTTCTTCCTTTGACGTGTGGCAGCCTTAGGCAGATTGCTGGGGGTGCTTCTGCTGCCATCATCAGAAGAACTTGGAGGGCTAGTGCCCTCACTCATCACAACTTGCTGCTCTGAGAGGTTCTGGCTGTCACTTTGATCAGACATGTTGCAAACTGACTGCTGACCCTGTGAATAGATTATAGAAGAGATAGAGTGGATGAGCATCACAAAAAGCAGAGATTTTTGCAAAAGATTAATTCAAAAACTTAGTTTTAGTTTTCCACAGAAAGCATCTCGGATCTACGATTTTCAAACTCGGTGACACCGAAGCAGTTTTTGGCACCAGAACTGGTGAACTCGGTCAGACCGAGTCAAAGTTCGGTGGCACCGAGACTGCTAGGGTTTCACAGAATTCCAAAATCGGTCGCACCGATAAGTTATTCTCGGTCAGACCGAGTTTCACTTGTGCAATGGCAAAAGCCAGATCGGTGGGACCGAGTTTTTCAACTCGGTGGGTCCGAGATGGTTTCGGCGGAAACCTAACCCTAAATTTTTCGAATTAAACCTAATCTATGAGCGTTTTGACTGGATAGAAGTGTTTCAATCGTGGCAAGAATCATGATGATCACAATGTGCTAGGAATCAGATTGAGGAATAGCACAAAGATCAAGTCCATACCCTAGTTTGGCGTGGACTTGCTACGGCGGCAACGGCGGGGCAGAAATCCCGTTGACGGCGATGGAGACCAGCGACAGGAGGCTGCTGGCGGCGAGGAGACGATCCGGAGACCACGAAGGCAGAGCAGGCTATCGCGCGGGCGAGGAGGTTTCGGAGAAATTTCCAAAATTCTGCCCGTCACTATATATAGCCCGACCCTGTCGGTGTGACCGAGTGGAACAACTCGGTGGCACCGAGATGCAAAACTGTGTGCAGTTATTGCAACTCGGTGTGACCGAAAAGTTCAAATCGGTTGCACCGAGATCGAAAACCTAGATCAACTTAATGAACTCGGTAGGACCGAAATGGAGTATCGGTCAGACCGAGATTCATAAAGAGGTTTTGGAAGTTTAAGTCTATGACGAATCGGGGACTCCGAGCGCTCCTCACACAGAGTGGTTCGAATCTGACTTGATCAAATTTTGTGATGCAGCATGAATAGAGTTTGAGACGAGAAAAGCATAGATAGCTAGAGGAGGTTCTTAGGCATTCTTGTCCATCCACTTGGCAAAAGAAGATAAAGCCGAACAATCAAAACAACAAGTGGATGTCCTCGAATGAGTAAAATATGCAATCAGCATGCTCACACAATAAGATGGCAAATGAAATATGTGGCAAGGCATGCACAACCAATTCTAGCATCTATCAAGCAATTTGCGATGACTAGGTCATCTATATATGAGTATATTGACTTAGGAGTCAAGTGAGAACACTTGATCGTAGGTCATACTCATCGTTTAAGCTCAAGTGGGGTTACCACTTTTACATAAAGCATTGTTGTGTTCACATCTTTAGAGTTGCTTTAGCTCAAGTCTTAGAGTAAAGCTCCCCCTAGATGTGATATCCCCCCTAAGAGGGATGAACTAACCTTGGGTTTTGTCGATGATGACTTCATGTAGACATTGAAGATGTGGATGCTCAATGTTGATGTAGATCTCTTGGAGCTATCCATTTGAGTGAATTGCACTTTCAATACCTACATGGGTTAGTCCCACAAGGAACAAACAAGGATATCCATAGACATAGAGTGATGCACACAAAAGATGATGTCCATGAAAACTTTTAGGTTACCTTGTCCCTTGTCTTACCAACAAGAGGGTTTGTGACTCCTTGAACTAGTGCAAGATGTGGAAGTTGATTGCACTTGTTCTTGCCAAAATGATAAGAGTGAAGTATGTTGGCGGAGTCACCCTCAAGAACTCTCTAGTTCTTCTTCTTTTGGATCCACATCATCTTGATGGGAATCCTTGGAGTTGTAGTCGTACTTGATGAAGTGGAACTTGAGGTAGTCTTGGGAATCCACTTGACTAAGGTCTTAGGAGCTTCTTCAAATGCATCAATTTCCTCTTGAAGCTTGTCCTTGCCTTTTTGCTCGTAGTCTTGTGGTGGAAGATCATCTTGAGCTTGTGTCCCCTTGAAAAAACTTCTATTGTTGAGGGACAAACTTTGTCTTGGGGTATTGATCTTCTTCCCATTCAACTCCATTGGCATTGAACTTTTGTTCAAAACCAATACCTTGATTCTTCCGGTGCATTCCTTGCTTGCGCACAATCTCCTCGAATTGCTTACTCCCGGCAAGGCTTTTGTACACTCCTTTCTCTATAATTCCCTTCAATAAGCTATTTTCTTGCTCAAGTGTAACTTGGCTAAGAGAATCATTAGTGGAATCAAGAGAACTACTAGAAGCAACAATATTGGATTTAGCATGATCATTGTTACTACTAGCGGAAGAATCTTTCTTGTTAGATTTGACTTGAGGCATGTAAGTGGATAAGAGTAAACGCTTGGCAATGTAAGAAGAACTTTTCTTGCGGAGATCTATCATTGATTGCCTTTAAGAACTCATGCTCTTGCTCAAGATTGAGCTTTTCAAAGCGTAGCTTCTCATGAGCTCTTAAAAGTTCTCGATGATCTTCGAAGATAGTGTCATGAGCTAACTTAAGAGTTTTTAGTTCTTTAGTTAGAGCCTCAATCTTCTCCTTAACATTGTCATTCGTTTTATCTTGATTAGCATGATTAATTGGTCTTTCATCATAGTATTCATCACTAGAGTTGTCACCAAGCAAATCATCACCTAACAAGTCATCTTCATCACTATCGGAATCAACATACTCGGGGTGTGTTACCTTAGGACCTTTGGCCATGAAGCATCTTCCAATTCCTTCATTTGGTGAGTCAAATATGTCGTAGGAGTTGGTTGACACAAGTGCTAGACCGGCAACACCTTCATTTTGAGTATCTTCGGAGTCGGAGTGATAACTTCTCTCGGAGTGGCTGTCGGAGTCGGAGCCGGATACCCATTCACCAACATGAGCTTGATGTCTTCGTCTTGTGTAGCTCCTTGATGATTTTTTCTTCCTTTTCGAATCCTTGCTTCTCCGTGAGTATCTTCGTTCATAACGATCATCTCTACTCCTTCTCTCTCTTGGTGGTGATCCTTTGCTTCTTCTTTTTGGAGAATCTTCTCTTCTCTTGTAGGGAGCCATACACTCATTGGAATAGTGTCCGGGTCTTCCACAATTGTAACAGTTTCGCTCTCGACTAGAAGATCTTTTGTCATTGTAGGACCTTGACTTGGAGCTTCTATCTTTGCTTCTACTCTTGTAGAACTTGTTGAAGTTCTTCACCATTAAGCTCAATTCTTCATTGAAGTCTTGTTTCTCACTTGATGATGTAGGAGCTTCACATGAGGCTTTATAGGCACCACTTGACTTGTAGTGAAGTTCCTCTTTATCCTTAAGTGACATCTCATGAGCCACAATTCTTCCAATCACTTCCGTTGGCTTGAGATCTTTGTAATTGGGCATCATTTGGATCAATGTGCACACGGTATCATATTTTCCATCCAAGGCTCTTAGGATCTTCTTGATGATGAATCTATCGGTCATCTCTTCACTTCCTAAGCCGGCAATCTCATTTGTGATGAGAGCAAGCCTAGAGTACATTTCAGCGACACCTTCACCATCCTTCATCTTGAACTTGTCAAGTTGGCTTTGAAGCACATCCAACTTGGATTCCTTGACGGAGTCGGTACCTTCGTGCATATCAATCAAAGTGTCCCAAATTTCCTTTGCATTCTCAAGGCGGCTGATTTTGTTGAATTCTTCGGGGCATAATCCGTTGAAGAGAATATCACAAGCTTGAGCATTGTATTGCAACATCTTCAACTCATCCGTGGTAGCTTCACGGTTTGGTTCTCTCCCATCAAAGAAGTCACCTTGGAAACCAACACACACAATAGTCCAAACAGCAGGGTTATGTCCAAGAATATGCATTTTCATTTTATGCTTCCAACTAGCAAAATTAGTACCATCAAAGTAAGGACCTCTACGGTGATAATTTCCCTCGCTAGACGCCATACTCTCCTAGGTTGTGAAACCAAGGCTCTGACCACCAAAAGCTATGGAGATCAAGCAAATGGAGACCAAAGCTCTGATACCACTTGTAGGATCGAAAGTATGTCTAGAGGGGGGGGGTGATTAGACTACTTGACCAAATAAAAACTTAACCTTTTCCCAATTTTAGTTCTTGGCAGATTTTAGCTATTCTAGAACAAGTCAAGTAATCATCACACAATTCAAGCAAGCATGCAAAGAGTATATTGGCAGCGGAAAGTAAAACATGCAACTTGCAAGAATATAAAGGGAAGGGTTTGGAGAATTCAAACGCTATTGGAGACACGGATGTTTTTCCCGTGGTTCGGATAGGTGGTGCTATCCTACATCCACGTTGATGGAGACTTCAACCCACGAAGGGTAACGGTTGCGCGAGTCCACACAGGGCTCCACCCAAGGGCAACGGTTGCGCGAGTCCACGGAGGGCTCCACCCACGAAGGGTCCACAAAGAAGCAACCTTGTCTATCCCACCATGGCCATCGCCCACGAAGGACTTGCCTCACTAGCGGTAGATCTTCATGAAGTAGGCGATCTCCTTGCCCTTACAAACTCCTTGGTTCACTCCACAATCTTGTCAGAGGCTCCCAAGTGACACCTAGCCAATCTAGGAGACACCACT
Organism: Triticum aestivum; assembly: GCF_018294505.1. Taxonomy (NCBI): domain Eukaryota; kingdom Viridiplantae; phylum Streptophyta; class Magnoliopsida; order Poales; family Poaceae; genus Triticum; species Triticum aestivum. Next base: position 453,029,649 of record NC_057803.1, read on the forward strand.
CTCCAAGAAGTAACAAATGGTGTGTAGGTAATGAACTCCTTGCTCTTGTGCTTCAAATGATAGTCTCCCCAACACTCAACTCTCTCTCATAGGATTTGGATTTGGTGGAAAGAATATTTGAGTGGAAAGCAACTTGGGAAGGCTAGAGATCAAGATTCATATGGTAGGAATGGAATGTCTTGATCTCAACACATGAGTAGGTGGTTCTCTCTCAGAAAAAATGAGTTGGAATGATGTGTGTGTTCTGAAGGCTCTCTCACTGAATGAGAAAGAGGTGGAGGGGTATATATAGCCTCCACACAAAATCCAACCGTTACACAGTTTTCCAATCTCGGTGGGACCGAATAAATAAACTCGGTCTGACCGAAATAGTAAACCTAGTGACCGTTAGGAATTTCGGTGGGACTAACATGCAACTCGGTAGGACCGATTCGGTTAGGGTTTGGGCATAACGTAATCTCGGTGAGACCGATTACACAAACTCGGTGAGACCAAATTTGGTAATTAGCTAACCAGAGAGTTGGTCAGGCAAACTCGGTGGGACCGATTTGCTCTTTCGGTGGGACCGAAAAGTTACGAAAGGGAAACAGAGAGTTTGCAACCCCATCTCGGTGGGACCGAGAACCTTATCGGTAGAACCGAATTGCTAGGGTTTGGCAGTGGCTAATGACAAGTGAAACTCGGTGGCGCCGGATAGGAAGAATCGGCAGGACCGAGTTTGGCTTAGAGTTTAGGTCATATATGGATATCGGAAAGTAGTTGAGGGTTTTTGGAGCATATCACTAAGCACATGAAGCACGAGGCTCATTAAGCAACACCTGATCCCTCCTTAATAGTATTGGCTTTTCCTATGGACTCAATGTGATCTTGGATCACTAAAATATAAAATGAAGAGTCTTGAGCTTTTGAGCTTGAGCCAATCCATTGTCCTTAGCATTTTGAGGGTTCCACTTTCACATCCATGCCATGCCAATCATTGAGGTTCCCTGAAATAATTGTCTTGGAATAGTATTAGCTCAATGAGCTATATGTTGTTATGAATTACCAAAACCACCTAGGGATAGTTGCACTTTCAATCGCCGATCGTGCTGCTGCAAGTATTAGCTCAATTAAGCAAAACCCCCTGGAGCTCCTCCGACCTCAACTCCAACTCTATATATTTGGTTTTGGGGAGAAAAAATCAAAGAGAAGAATTCATCGCGTTTTACGATACGGGGCCGCCGCCAAGCCCTAAAACCTCTCGGGAGGGCTGATCTGGAGTCCGTTCGGGGCTCCGGAGAGGGGAATCCGTCGCCATCGTCATCATTAACCATCCTCCATCACCAATTTCATGATGCTCACCACCGTGCATGAGTAATTCCGTCGTAGGCTTGCTGGACGGTGATGGGTTGGATGAGATTTATCATGTACTCGAGTTAGTTTTGTTAGGGTTTGATCCCTAGTATCCACTATGTTCTGAGATTGATGTTGCTATGACTTTGCTATGCTTAATGCTTGTCACTAGGGCCCGAGTGCCATGATTTCAGATCTGAACCTATTATGTTTTCATCAATATATGAGTGTTCCTGATCCTATCTTACAAGTCTATAGTCACCTATTATGTGTTATGATCCGTTAACCCCGAAGTGAAAATAATCGGGATACTTACCGGTGATGACCGTAGTTTGAGGAGTGCATGTATTCACTATGTGTTAATGCTTTGGTCCAGTACTCTATTAAAAGGAGCCCTTAATATCCCTTAGTTTCCATTAGGACCCCGCTGCTACGGGAGGGTAGGACAAAAGATGTCATGCAAGTTCTTTGCCATAAGCATGTATGACTATATTCGAAATACATGCCTACATTACATTGATGAACTGGAGCTAGTTCTATGTCACCCTATGTTATGATGTTACATGATGAACCACATCTGGCATAATTCTCCATCACTAATCCATTGCCTACGAGCTTTCCATATATTGTTCTTCGCTTATTTACTTTTCCGTTGCTACTGCTATCATCACTACAAAATACGAAAAACATTACTTTTGCTACCGTTATCTTTTGCTACCGTTACCACTACTATCATATTACTTTGCTACTAAATACTTTGCTACAGATATTAAGTTTCCAGGTGTGGTTGAATTGACAACTCAGCTGCCAATACTTGAGAATATTCTTTGGCTCCCCTTGTGTCCAATCAATAAATTTGGGTTGAATACTCTACCCTCAAAAACTGTTGCGATCCCCTATACTTGTGGGTTATCAACCGCCGACCAGTGTCGTCACCACGTCAGCCGCGCCGCCCCTACAGCCATTCAGGGCGTGCCACCTCACCCCCGCAGTCCCCACTCCGCGCGGCCCTGCTGGCCCATCCGCGGCCTGCCCCGGGCCGATCTGGGCCCAAGGATCCCGAACCGCCGCTCGTACGCTGCAGGAGCGCCCCGCTCCCCGCGCTGAGCTCCGCCCCGAGCTTCATCGCCTGCGACCCGCTGCCTCCACCCCATCGCTCGCCGAAGACCAAGGTCACTGGAGCCACCACCGGCGACCCCAGCAGGCATGCCCCGACGTCATCGTGCCATCCCTCTCCCTCCTCTTTAACCTACCCCTCTCCTCCATGCCTCACCCTCTCTCTCTCCCACGCAGGTCGCCGTCGCTGGTGGAGATCCACGCCTCCCCGTCGTTTGGCCTCGCCGCTGACTGAATCTGGTGCCTCGAGGTCGGTCCGCCGCCCCTCACCTGTTCCCGGCCTCCCCACCGTTCCCCGCGTTGCTAGAGCATCGCCGCCGAAGCTGCGTTGCCCATCCCCATCGAATCCCGACATCCATCCTGTTGGTCGCACGTTGACCGCGTCCTGCCGCGTGGGTCACCTCCTTGCTCGCTATCCAAGGCCTAGCGCCTCTGCAGCCTCCCACCGAACTGGGCCTGGCCCATGGTGAGCACCAGTTCCAGCACCACCCTTCCACTATTGGGCCAGCCAGATCCAGCCCAGTGCATGTTTTTTTCCTGCCTGCGAATTTAACTTTTGTTCCAGAGAACACCAGTTTTGCAAAAAAACCCTCAAACTTCATGCATATAATTACTCATGAACCACGCATCAGAATTAAACAAACCTTATATGTAAAATGCTTAGAATTTTGTCTAGTTTCATAATATCCAACTTTCATGCATGTTTAAAATGTTTAAAATGCGGTTTGATTAAATTTGCTCAAATGCCATGCTAAAATGTTTTACTTCATAACTAAATAACTGTAGCTCCATTTAAATAAACTTTATATGGAAATGGGGTAGAAAAATGTCTAGTTTAACATGGTGGCATTACTTTGCATGTTTAACAACTCTAAAATTGTGTATAGGGCGGAACAGTACCAACTCTAAAATTTGCATGTGGGGGTTTACCGGAATCGTTGGTTGTTGTTCCGGCCTCATTTAAACTTGCCTAGATAGGTAGTTTTATTATGCTTCACCCCTTGCCAAGCTAACCAACATTTAATATTGTTGAGTACATAAACGGGAGAGAACTAAATAAGTCATGTGGTGTTTCATCAATATGCAACTCGTTGCATATTGAGCTCCACTTAACTTGTAGTTTTGCTTGTGCACTTTGCCATGCCATGTTTCATTAAACCGGACATGCATCATACTTGTTTGCGCATCATGCCATGCTTATGTGATCGTTGTTTACTATGTTGTTTGCTTCTTTCCGGGTTGCTTCTCTCATTAACTTCGGTTTCGTTCCGAAGTTGTGAGGATCCATTCGACTACGTCCGTTTGTCTTCTTCATGGTCTTGTTCTTCTTCCTTATGGGATCTCAGGCAAGATGACCATAACCTCGAAATCACTTCTATCTTTGCTTGCTAGTTGTTCATTCTATCGCTATGTCGCGCTACCTACCACCTGTTATATCATGCCTTCCATATTGCCATGTCAAGCCTCTAACCCACCTTCCTAGCAAACCGTTGTTTGGCTATGTTACCGCTTTTGCTCAGCCCCTCTTATAGTGTTGCTAGTTGCAGGTGAAGATGAAGCTGGTTCCATGTTGGAACATGGATATATTGGGATATCACAATATCTATTATTTTAATTAATGCATCTATATACTTGGTAAAGGTTGGAAGGCTCGGCCTTATGCCTGGTGTTTTGTTCCACTCTTGCCGCCCTAGTTTCAGTCATACCAGTGTTATGTTCCTTGATTTTGCGTTCCTTACGCGGTTGGGTGTTATGGGAACCCCTTGACAGTTCGCTTTGAATAAAACTCCTCCAGCAAGGCCCAACCTTGGTTTTACCATTTGCCTCACCACCACCTATACTTTTCCCTTGGGAGTTGCGCTCCCGAGGGTCATCTTTATTTTAACCCCCCCAGGCCGGTGCTTCTCTAAGTGTTGGTCCGACCTAGAGCCACTTGCAGCGCCACCTCCGGGAAACTTGAGGGTTGGTTATAGCTGTACATAGTGTTCATCCGGTGTGCCCTGAGAACGAGATATGTGTAGCTCCTATTAGGATTGTCGGCACATCGGGCGGCTTTGCTGGTCTTGTTTTACCATTGTCGAAATGTCTTGTAACCGGGATTCCGAGACTGATCGGGTCTTCCCAGGAGAAGGAATATCCTTCGTTGACCGTGAGAGCTTGTGATGGGCTAAGTTGGGACACCCCTGCAGGATATAAACTTTCGAGAGCCGTGCCCGCGGTTATGTGGCAGATGGGATTTTTTTAATATCCAGTTGTAGAGAACTTGACACTTGACTTATTTAAAATGCATCAACCCCGTGTGTAGCCGTGATGGTCTCTTTTCGGCGGAGTCCGAGAAGTGAAAACGGTTCTTGTGTTATGTTTGTGCGTAAGTAGTTTCAGGATCACTTCTAGCTTCTCAACTGTTGCGTTGCTTCTCTTTTCACTCTTATTTGTGTATGTTAGCCACCATATATGCTTAGTGCTTGCTGCAGCTCCACCTCATTACCTAACCCTACCCATAAGCTTAAATAGTCTTGATCTCGCGGTTGTGAGATTGCTGAGTCCTCGTGACTCACGGATACTTCCGAACAGTTGCAGGTGCCGATGATACCAGTGCAAGTGACGCAACCTCAAGTGGGAGCTCGATGAAGATCTTAGTCGTTGTTTTGTGTCTTTTCCGGATGATCTGTAGTGGAGCTCAGTTGGGACGATCAGGGATCTAACAATTGGGGTCGTCTTCTTTTATTTTGGTTCCGTAGTCGGACCTTGATTGTACTCTCGATGATGTATGTTTAACTTGTTATTTGTGTGAAGTGGCGATTGTAAGCAAACTCTTTATCCCTTTCTTATTCAGTACATGGGATTGTGTGAATATTACCCCACTTGCGACGAAACCACCATGCGGTTATGCCTCTAAGTCGTGCGTCGACATGTGGGAGATATAGCCGCATCGTGGGTGTTACACCTCGAGTCATCTAAATGATCACGTGATCCATATCAACTAAACCATGTCCGATCATCACGTGAGATGGAGTAGTTTTCAATGGTGAACATCTCTATGTTGATCATATCTACTATATGATTCACATTTGACCTTTCGGTCTCCAGTGTTCCGAGGCCATGTCTGTACATGCTAGGCTCGTCAAGTTTAACCCGAGTATTCCGCATGTGCAAAACTGTCTTGCACCCATTATATGTGAACGTAGAGCTTATCACACCCGATCATCACGTGGTGTGTCGGGATGACAAACTGTCGCAATGGTGCATACTCAGGGAGAACAGTTATACCTTGAAATGTAAGTGAGGGATCATCTTATAATGCTACCTCTGTACTAAGAAAAATAAGATGCATAAAAGATAAACATCACATGTAATCAAAATATGTGACATGATATGGCCATCATCATCTTGTGCCTTTGATCTCCATCTCCAAAGCACCGTCATGATTTTGATCGTCATCGGCTTAACACCTTGATCTCCATCTGTTGGCGTTCTGAGAACGGGAGTCCCCAGACTTGCCTGCTTGCGGCCCACGGCGTGGCTCTGCAGGCGGGCCCGTATGTAACATCCCAAATTTTCAATTTGGAATGTTATACATAGATCATCATGCATATCATATTTTCTTGCATTTTGGTTGATCCTAGAAATTTCACGCAACTCAAGGACCCTCGGAGAGAGTTGGAGATTTCGATATTTTCATATTTGAGTTTTCTCAAATTTTGAAAAGAGGATCATTTGATTTATTTATTTTATCTTCAACTATTTTTCTGGTGTCAAAATATATAAGAGAGGGAATAATATGACTTTCCCAAATTTAGGAAAAATGAAGATTTAATAAATAGATCAATTTTGTTTTGCCGGAGTTTTGTTTGCGTTTTATTTGGATAGGGAAAAATGCGCGTTTTCGGAAATTGCATTTTAGGCCCGGAGAAAAGTTCATTTTGTTCGACTCATTTTTAGGAGTCGGGGAAAATTTACTTTAGAATTTTTGGAGCTCGTTTAGATTTTCTTTTCTGTGTTTTTCTGCGCGCGAAACCGTTTAAAAAAAAGGAGCCTCCCGCCAGGCCAGCCGGGCCAAAGGCCCAGCCAGCCGGCCCCTCCCCTCGCGCCTAGTGCAGGCGCCAGGCGCCAGGCGCCCAGGCAGCCGCCGCCGCTCCCTGGCCGAGTCCCAGCGGGACTTAGGTCGGTTAGCCCCTCCCCTTTCCTTGTTTCTTTTTCTTTTGCTTTCCTATTCCTAGTCTATTTCTTGTCCCCTACCCCAAGTCTCCTCTCCCCTCACCTATATAAATACCCCCACACCCCCCTCTAAACACATCAAATCAAAAGCCCCTCTCCTCCCCAAGCCCCACACCACCGCCCCTCACCACCACCCGCGCCACCCCACCCCGCGCCGCCACACACCACCCCGCGCCACCCCACCCAACGCCGCTGTTCACCGGAGACCTCGCCGGAGGTTGCCCCGCGTCTCTTTTCCTTGAATCGTTTTCTTCTAATCGTTCCGATTCTTTTCTTCTCTTCCGATTCGTTTTCTTTTTGGTTCTTTTCTAAACCGTTCCGGTTTCTAGATCGGTTTTTCGTTTCGGTCTTTTTCTCCAAAAACCCTAGATCGGTTTTCGTTCTTCTTTCGGACCGTTCGTCTCAATGAACGTGATCACCGATTTTTCCCCGGTTAACGACGCCCGTTCGTTTAACCATTCTTCTTTTTCTTTTCGTCGGATTTATTCCGCGATCGTGATCTCAGATCCGATCTTCGTTCTAGTCTTTCTTCTCGCTCGTTTATCAGAATCAGGTGATTCAAGCGCCTGGATTTTCATTGCGAAACCGCCGCTCCGTCTAATAAACTTAAACAAGTTTTTGCCCCGGTAAAATTTGACCTAGTTTCAACTTGCTAGAACCGAGTTGTTTTCTTCCGCCGTTTGTTTTTCCGTCGTCTGTTCGGTTCTTTCTTTCTTTGCAACCGGAGTTCTTAAATTGAACTTTCTGGTTTGTTCTCTTGTTCGAGTTTTAGCTGTGCATTAGATGAGTACTTATTGTATGCTTGTTGTTTGTCTGCGATAGATCACCCGGATTGCGCCGCTTGTTACTTCGAAACCCTAGGTCTCGCGGATCATCAGCAAGGCAAGTAACACTTTGATCATACCTTTTCTACAACCCATGTTTTATTGCATTAGATCAATCCTCTCACATTGCATGATTAGGATCTAATTAAATTGTGGGATGGGAAGTAGATGAGGTAGTACCTATTACCTGTATTATTATGAAACATTTGGGAGTTACTTCTACGTTTGCTTATTATGCCATGCTATGCTAGTAGACGTGGATTGGGTGAGTGAAATCCATGACAGATGTGAGTTGATAATTTTAATGGTTTATCTAAGGTGGCAACTTAAACACACATCTGGGTGGATTGAGGCACCTGATGTCTATCAGGACTTGCCTGTTTTTTTGGACCGCCACCCAGGCTCAAAGGGATCATAAGATATTTCCAACTAGAAACTTACGTGTGCAGCCACATGCTACTATGGGCTCTGGCATAGTTGACTAAGTCGTGCGAACTCTTATGGGGTGGACTAGCAGATGTAGGGGTTGTAGGTGGTATGGTCTACCCCACATGTAAGGTGCTAGCGCATCTGAAAGACTATGTCTCGGTCATCCGTTTCTCAAACACCATGTAGTGCGAGAAAACAACCGGAGGCGATCGAGTCATGTGGGAAAAGTGCGCAAACCTCTCCAGAGTGTACAAACTAATCATGACTAGCCGTGTCCCCGGTTATGGACAACTTGAGTATCTAGTACTTGAATATCATGTGAACCTCAACATGTTACTTCTAATTAATGTTGCTGGGTTTTAATTACTTTTAATTGGGATTGAGAATGTTGTCAACCATTCTCAATGTTTCACAACCACCATGATAGTTAAATAAATTTATTCCTTTGCAGTAGGGAAAAATTGGCTTTACGCAAAAACTGTAACCATAGAGCTTTCCACCAGCCATATATGCATATAGTATAGCTGTTTCATTCCATTACTCTCTATGTGTTACTTTGCCAGCATATTCCATGTGCTGACCCATTTTCGGGCTGCAACTTCTCATGTTGCAGACTTTTCAGACGACGAGTAAGGTGGTTTAGGTTGTGGCCCTATACTCAGTGATGCCGTTGGAGTTGATGGACCCATTTACCTTCCAAGCCTTCCACTGTTATCGACACTAGATGGCCTTAAGCCATATTTATTGTAATAAGTCTCTTTGAGACAACGATGTAATAAGTGTGTGATTGCCACTCTGCTATAAATCCTTCGATGTACTATGTGGTGTCAGCATTACTGATCCAGGGATGACACCTGAGCACAGAGATCAGACTGTTTGAGGTCTGGTCGCTACAGAGATGGTATCAGAGCACACGCTGACTGTAGGACACGACCACTAAGTTAAAGCCATAGATCATCACTCTCTTCTCATTTTCTAACTCCTCATCTTTTCTACTCTTTTAGGATGACGAACGCGAAGATTAAGTACGCCCAACCAGATGAAGGCACACCTTTTGGATTTCACTTGAAGGAAGTCACCAAGTACCTGAACATTGGATTACCAAGTTTCACGGGAACCTTCAAGGCCACTCTGCTTGAAGAGGAGCGCTAGAAGATTCAAGCTCACGTTCCGGGAAGAACATTCGCGCCAATAGATAATGTTTTCAATGCACCAACCTGGAGTCTGGGAAGGATCATGGCAGCTCATATCACCATAGGACGCATTGGAGAAGTTTACCAAGAAGACCTTAAGGACGCTATCTACCAGATTTGCGGACGCCGAGATGAACAATGGGAGTTAGTCAGCACCAAGAAGGATAGATCCATTGCATCTTTCATCCAAGAGTTAAACCAGCACATTTGACGCCACGAGAACCAGATGTGCAATGATATGATAGAGTTGAAGAATGCAAAGGCAAGGATCATCGAGCTAGAAGGAGAACTGAAGTCTACACGCAAGCACTACATGGACGAGATCGTAGCTCTAGCAAGGCACAATGGCGATCTTAAGTAGGAGATTGAAGAACTCAAGAAGAAGTTAGGATCCCAGGAGGAAGACGAGTACGTCGCATGTCCGGACAACTACATCATCATCGACGACACCGATTCGGATCCAAGTGAATCCGACTTTGAAGACGAAGCTGGAGCAGATATCATGGAGTCTTCCATCGGTTCAAATTTCTAGTTGACCACCAGATAGTAGTAGTATTCCCCCATGTAAACACAATAGTTCGAACACTTTTGCGATAGTTAGATCGTTTGTAAGCCCTTGTTTGATTGAATGAAGTGATTTTTGTGTGCATTTGCTCATGTGCATTGGGGTAGTGTTTTCCCTTTAGACCTCACTCTATTCTTAAATCTCGTACTTTCTAAACCCTCAGATGCCTCCGAGACGTGACAATGGATTCCAACCGGAGCTCACTCAGTTGATCCAACAGCAGAATCAATTGATGCAGATGTTAGTCCAGAACCAGCAGAACAACAACAACAACCCACCACCACCACCACTTGTTGACCACTTAGCCCGTTTCCTTAGGCTGAATCCGCCGGTGTTTTCTAGTAGCACCGAGCCGATTGTAGCAGATGATTGGCTCCGTAAGATAGGAAGGGAGTTTACCACTGCAGGATGCACGGATGGTGAGAAAGTGAAGTTTGCCGCTCACCAGCTTGACGGACCCGCGGCAGCATGGTGGGAAAATTTCACAGCCACCTACCCAGTAGACACTGTCACATGGGATCAGTTTCAGCAAGCTTTCCGCACTGCCCATGTTTCAGTAGGAGCTATGGCCATAAAGAAGCGTGAGTTTCGCAACTTACGCCAAGGAGGAAGGACAGTTGGCCAGTACGTTGACGACTTCAGCAAGTTAGCACGTTATGCCCCAGATGACGTTGCTACGGATGCAGCTAAGCAGGAGAAGTTTCTGGAAGGACTGAATGATGAGTTGAGCATGAAGTTGAAGGTAGAGAGTTTCAACAACTACCAGGAGTTGGTAGATCGTGCCATCATGATTGAAGGAAAGCAACAGCAGATTGAGAACCGCAAGAGGAAGTATGGACAGGGGAAGAATAACTCTGGAGCCCAGCAGAAGCCCCGTTTTACCCCTAAACCGGGATTTAAGTTTCAGCATACCCATGGAGGAGGTAGTTCGCACAACCATAATGGCCACAAGAATGGTAATTGGAATGGAGGAAGCAACGGCCAGAACCGGACCACCCCATCGACCCCAACCAAGAGAGACCTCAGTCAAGTCACTTGTTTCAAGTGTTCCAAGACCGGACATTATGCCAATGAATGTCCCGAAGGCCAGAATGGAAATGGCAATGGAAGCTCTGGGAAGAAGCCGAACCCTTTCAATAGGGGACAGGTGAACCACCTTAATGTGGAGGAGGTTGAAGATCAGCCCGATGCAGTAATAGGTAAGTTTTTGGTTAAGTCATTTACTGCACTTGTTCTTTTGATACTGGAGCATCACATTCATACATATCAAGGGGATTTGTGGATAAATATAACCTGCCAACCCAAGCCCTTAGGTCACCCATGTTAGTAAGCTCACCAGGAGCGGAGTATATGGCTAGACGATGGTGTGATCGGTTACCATTAAGGATTGGTAACTATGTGTTCCCCTCAGACCTAATAGTATTGGAATCTCAAGGATTGGATGTGATATTAGGCATGGATTGGTTATCGAAGTATGAAGGGAACATTGAGTGTGCCAGTAAGTCAATTTTGCTTACCACACCAGAAGGAAGAAGGATCAAGTATGTATCCCGGCATGTGCCAAACAGGACACAAGTAAACTGCCTAACATGAGTTGTGCAAGAGGAAGTACCAGTGGTAAAGGATTTTCTTGATGTATTTCCCGAAGAGTTGCCAGGCATGCCACCGGATAGAGACATTGAGTTTTTGATTGAGTTATTGCCAGGTACAGGCCCAATATCGAAGCGACCATATAGGATGCCAGCAAAGGATTTGGTGGAAATTAAGAATCAGATTAAGGAGTTATTGGATAAAGGTTACATTCGCCCAAGTTCTTCGCCTTGGGGATCACCCGTGCTTCTAGTGGAAAAGAAGGATGGATCATTAAGGATGGTTGTAGATTATCGGGGATTGAATGAAGTAACCATCAAGAACAAGTACCCACTGCCAATGATCAACGATCTGTTTGATCGGTTGCAAGGAGCTAAAGTGTTTTCCAAGATCGATTTGCGATCAGGGTACCATCAATTGAAGATTCGAGAGCAGGACATACCTAAGACAGCGTTCACCACAAGATATGGACTGTATGAGTATACCGTTATGTCATTTGGATTGACTAACGCACCTGCCTATTTCATGAACCTGATGAACAAAGTGTTTATGGAGTTTTTGGATAAGTTCATCGTAGTGTTCATTGATGACATCCTGGTTTATTCAAAGAATGAAGAGGAGCATAAGGAACATTTGCGTTTGGTTTTAGAGAAACTAAGGGAACATCAGTTATATGCCAAATTTAGCAAATGTGAGTTTTGGTTAAAGGAAGTTGGATTCCTCGGACACGTTATATCTGGAGAAGGTATAGCAGTTGACCCCACAAAGGTTGAGACCGTAACCGAATGGGAAGCACCAACAACAGTTGGAGAGATCCGGAGTTTTCTTGGACTCGCAGGATACTACCGGAGATTCATTGAGAACTTTTCAAAGATTGCAAAGCCTATGACTGAATTGTTGAAGAAGGATACTAAGTTCAAATGGACTGAGGAGTGTGAGGCTAGTTTCCAGGAGTTGAAGAAACGTTTGGTTACCTCACCAGTATTGATTTTGCTAGATCAGACCAAGGATTATGAGGTGTATTGCGACGCTTCACGTCGAGGACTTGGAGCAGTGCTTATGCAGGAAGGAAGAGTTGTTTCGTATGCTTCACGGCAACTGAAGCCTCATGAGTTGAATTATGCCACGCATGATTTAGAGTTAGCAGCCGTAGTGCATGCATTGAAGACGTGGAGACATTTCCTTATTGGAAATCATTGTGAGGTGTACACGGATCACAAGAGTTTGAAGTACATTTTCACGCAGAAGGAGTTGAACCTCAGACAAAGGAGATGGCTGGAGCTCATCAAGGATTATGATATGAGATTGCATTACCATCCCGGAAAAGCTAATGTAGTAGCTGACGCATTGAGCCGTAAGAGCCATGTCAATACCCTAGTGATAGAGAAAATACCCAAGGAGTTAGCAGAAAACCTTCATGAACTATGTTTGGAAATAGTTCCCAGAGGATATGTAGCAGCATTGGAGATTCAGTCAACATTGATGGATAAAATCAGAGAAGCTCAGAAATCTGACAAGGAGATTGCTGCTATAAAAGAGAGAATGAGCAAAGGAAAAGCAAAGGGATTTCGTGAAGATGAGCACGATACCCTATGGTTTGAGGACCGTGTTTATGTGCCCAATGACCCGGAGATCAGGAAGTTGATTTTGCAAGAGGCACATGATTCACCGTATTCGATTCACCTAGGGAATACCAAGATGTATTTGGATTTGAAGGAAACATTCTGGTGGACCGGAATGAAGAAGGATATTGCAGCATATGTAGCAGTTTGTGACGTATGTCAGAGAGTAAAGGCAGAGCATCAGAAGCCAGCAGGATTGTTACAACCATTGCCGATACCCGAATGGAAGTGGGATAAGATAGGCATGGATTTTATCATAGGACTACCCAGGACAAAGGCAGGCTACGATTCGATATGGGTAGTAGTTGATCGTTTGACGAAGGTAGCCCATTTTATTCCAGTTAAGACCACTTACACCAGTGCTAAGTTGGCAAAGATATACATGACTAGGATCATTTGTTTGCATGGAGTTCCGAGGAGTATCGTACCAGATAGAGGAACCCAATTTACCTCAAAGTTTTGGAATCAGTTGCATGAAACTTTAGGAACCAGACTAGAGTTCAGCACGGCTTTTCATCCGCAGACAGATGGACAGACCGAGAGAGTCAATCAGATTTTGGAAGATATGCTGAGAGCTTGTGCACTAGATTATGGATCTAGTTGGGACGATAATTTGCCATACACGGAGTTTTCTTACAATAATAGCTATCAGACCAGTTTGAAGATGGCACCTTTCGAAGCCTTATACGGAAGGAGGTGCAGGACACCGTTGTCATGGGACGAAGTGGGAGACCGTCAATTCTTTGGACCAGATTTGATTAAGGAGTCTGAACGGAAAGTTAAGTTGATTCGCGATAGGCTCAAGGTAGCCCAGTCTAGGCAAAAGAGTTACGCAGATTCAAAACGCAAGGAGACAGTTTACGAAATCGGAGACAGAGTTTACCTTCGAGTATCCCCACTTCGAGGAATAAAGCGTTTTGCAGTTAAGGGAAAGTTAGCACCGCGTTTCGTTGGACCGTACAAGATCTTGCAACGTATGGGAGAATTCGCTTATAAGTTGGAATTACCAGAAGGACTGTCAGGAGTTCATGATGTATTCCATGTTTCTCAACTGAAGAAATGTCATGCCGAAATGGCGGAAGTACCGCTAAGAGATACATTGCCACTCGAAGCGATTCAGTTGGATAACGACTTAACCTATGAGGAGAAGCCAGTCAAGATTCTCGATTATGCCAGTAGAGTTACTCGCAGCAAGGTTATCAAGTTTTGCAAAGTTTAGTGGAACCACCACTCAGAGGATGAAGCCACCTGGGAGAGAGAAGAAGATTTGCTCAAGGACCACCCTCACCTATTTTCTAGCCAACCCGAATCTCGAGGGCGAGATTCATCTTAAGGGGGGTAGGTTTGTAACATCCCAAATTTTCAATTTGGAATGTTATACATAGATCATCATGCATATCATATTTTCTTGCATTTTGGTTGATCCTAGAAATTTCACGCAACTCAAGGACCCTCGGAGAGAGTTGGAGATTTCGATATTTTCATATTTGAGTTTTCTCAAATTTTGAAAAGAGGATCATTTGATTTATTTATTTTATCTTCAATTATTTTTCCGGTGTCAAAATATATAGAGAGGGAATAATATGACTTTCCCAAATTTAGGAAAAATGAAGATTCAATAAATAGATCAATTTTGTTTTGCCGGAGTTTTGTTTGTGTTTTATTTGGATAGGGAAAAATGCGCGTTTTCGAAAATTGCATTTTAGGCCCGTAGAAAAGTTCATTTTGTTCGGCTCATTTTTAGGAGTCGGGGAAAATTTACTTTAGAATTTTTGGAGCTTGTTTAGATTTTCTTTTCTGTGTTTTTCTGCGCGCGAAACTGTTTAAAAAAATGGAGCCTCCCGCCAGGCCAGCCGGGCCAAAGGCCCAGCCAGCCAGCCCCTCCCCTCGCGCGCAGCGCAGGCGCCAGGCGCCAGGCGCCCAGGCAGCCGCCGCCGCTCCCTGGCCGAGTCCCAACGGGACTTAGGTCGGTTAGCCCCTCCGCTTTCCTTGTTTCTTTTTCTTTTGCTTTCCTATTCCTAGTCTATTTCTTGTCCCCTACCCCAAGTCTCCTCTCCCCTCACCTATATAAATACCCCCACACCCCCCCTCTAAACACATCAAATCAAAAGCCCCTCTCCTCCCCAAGCCCCACACCACCGCCCCTCACCACCACCCGCGCCACCCCACCCCGCGCCGCCCCACACCACCCCACGCCACCCCACCCAACGCCGCCGTTCGTCGGAGACCTCGCCGGTGGTTGCCCCGCGTCTCTTTTCCTCGGATCATTTTCTTCTAATCGTTCCGATTCTTTTCTTCTCTTCCGATTCGTTTTCTTTTCGGTTCTTTTCTAAACCGTTCCGGTTTCTAGATCGGTTTTTCGTTTCGGTCTTTTTCTCCGAAAACCCTAGATTAGTTTTCGTTCTTCTTTCGGACCGTTCGTCTCAATGAACGTGATCACCAATTTTTCCCCGGTTAACGACGCCCGTTCGTTTAACCGTTCTTCTTTTTCTTTTCGTCGGATTTATTCCGCGATCGTGATCTCAGATCCGATCTTCGTTCTAGTCTTTCTTCTCGCTCGTTTATCGGAATCAGGTGATTCAAGCGCCTGGAGTTTCATTGCGAAACCGCCATTCCGTCTAATCAACTTAAACAAGTTTTTGCCCCGGTAAAATTTGACCTAGTTTCAACTTGCTAGAACCGAGTTGTTTTATTCTGCCATTTGTTTTTCCGTCGTTTGTTCGGTTCTTTCTTTCTTTGCAACCGGAGTTCTTAAATTGAACTTTCTGGTTCGTTCTCTTGTTCGAGTTTTACCTGTGCATTAGATGAGTACTTATTGTATGCTTGTTGTTTGTCTGCGATAGATCACCCGAATTGCGCCGCTTGTTACTTCGAAACCCTAGGTCTCGCGGATCATCAGCAAGGCAAGTAACACTTTGATCATACCTTTTCTACAACCTTTCTTTATTGCATTAGATCAATCCTCTCACATTGCATGATTAGGATCTAATTAAATTGTGGGGTGGGAAGTAGATGAGGTAGTACCTATTACCTGTATTATTATGAAACCTTTGGGAGTTACTTCTACGTTTGCTTATTATGCCATGCTATGCTAGTAGACGTGGATTGGGTGAGTGAAATCCATGACAGATGTGAGTTGATAATTTTAATGGTTTATCTAAGGTGGCAACTTAAACACACATCTGGGTGGATTGAGGCACCTGATGTCTATCAGGAATTGCCTGTTTTTTTTTTGGACCGCCACCCAGGCTCAAAGGGATCATAAGATATTTCAAACTAGAAACTTACGTGTGCAGCCACATGCTACTATGGGCTCTGGCATAGTTGACTAAGTCGTGCGAACTCTTACGGGGTGGACTAGCAGATGTAGGGGTTGTAGGTGGTACGGTCTACCCCACATGTAAGGTGCTAGCGCATCTGAAAGACTATGTCTCGGTCATCCATTTCTCAAACACCATGTAGTGCGAGAAAACAACCGGAGCCGATCGAGTCATGTGGGAAAAGTGTGCAAACCTCTGCATAGTGTACAAACTAATCATGATTAGCCGTGTCCCCAGTTATGGACAACTTGAGTATCTAGTACTTGAATATCATGTGAATCTCAACATGTTACTTCTAATTAATGTTGCTAGGTTTTAATTACTTTTAATTGGGATTGAGAATGCTGTCAACCATTCTCAATGTTTCACAACCACCATGATAGTTAAATAAATTTATTCCTTTGCAGTAGGGAAAAATTGGCTTTACGCAAAAACTGTAACCATAGAGCTTTCCACCAGCCATATATGCATATAGTATAGCTGTTTCATTCCATTACTCTCTATGTGTTACTTTGCCAGCATATTCCATGTGCTGACCCGTTTTCGGGCTGCAACTTCTCATGTTGCAGACTTTTCAGACGACGAGTAAGGTGCTTTTAGGTTGTGGCCCTATACTCAGTGATGCCGTTGGAGTTGATGGACCCATTTACCTTCCAAGCCTTCCGCTGTTATCGACACTAGATGGCCTTAAGCCATATTTATTGTAATAAGTCTCTTTGAGACAACGATGTAATAAGTGTGTGATTGCCACTCTGCTATAAATCCTTCGATGTACTGTGTGGTGTCAGCATTACTGATCCAGGGATGACACCTGACCACAGAGATCAGACTGTTTGAGGTCTGGTCGCTACACCGTATGGCCTATCTTCACCAACAAGGACTCAAGACCCTCGCGAGGGGCCAAGCCTCGTGAGGCAGACGATGCAAGACCTCCTCGGGAGCGGCCTCGCCAGGCTGGCTCGTGAGGGGCGGAGAGATCAAGGCAAGTCAAACCTCGCGAGGTTCCAGTGACGTGAGCCATGACGACCAAGGCCCCACGGGTGCCAAGGCGGGCGCCAGCGCGCATACTGTCCTTGTTTCCTCTTTGGTGCTAAGGAGGCAAGCGTGGGCAAGGAGTTCCGAGGCATCAAGCAAATATTTCCATATCGGTGCAACGAGACCAAGACCAGCAGGACGGAGGTCACCGTGGAGCCCAAGGCAACGTCACCACCGGAGCCTTTGGCAGGCAAAGACTACTTTTGTCCGGATAAGCTGTACTAGCTGTCCCCTTTCAAATTGGCCGTTGTGGCATCCCTTCCCGCTCAATATTTGGGAAGAGGACCAGGGCCTCTATAAATAGGACTAGCCACCATGTTAGAGGAAAAAAGGATCCATCCTCACAACCACAAGTTCACCAAGCACAAGAACACCTCTCCTCAGGAGGCTGTTCTTCCCTTTGTACTGTTCATCCTCAGCCCAAGAAGCAATCCACAACCACCACATTGGAGTAGGGTATTACACCACAACGGTGGCCCGAACCAGTATAAATCTTGTGTCTCATGTGTTGTGAGTTCGTGTGCCTATCCTAGAGATTGCGAAGTGTTTTAGGGCGTGATCGGTGAGGGAGAGATCTTCGCGCGCACCCCAGTGTTCAAACTTTAAGGGTTTTGCCGGAACCCCAAATCAGACATTTGGTGCGCCAGGTAGGGGTGCGCCGAAGCTTTCCTTCCATCGCTCTGCGTTCCACTGCTTCGTCGCTACCATGTCGGGTGCTCGTCACGCCCGAGCTGAGCGCCGGGCTACCCTCGCTGCCCACGCCGCCCAGATGGCTCCTGTCGGCGGGCCTCCCCGTCGTTCTCCGTCACCCGCTGCCAACGCCGCCACCAGCATGGTGAGGAACGAGCAGCAAGCATCCTCGTTGCACCCCTCGGTGCGACGGGACGGCCGCACCGCCACTCCATCGCTGACCCCCGCCGGTTCCTCGTCTCACGCTCTTCACGCTCCCACGGATGCGCGGGACGTGCTACTCATGGCGCGCGAGCTCCTGCGTTACCACCCAGTCGACGACCTCTATGAGGACTGGCTGGACCGCATCACCGAGCTCGTCAGCACCGCAGGGGGCTCCCCTGCATCGTCCCTCTCGCTCCCTCGTCCACCGCCAGCTACGGGCGACGTAGCTCACGCAGCACCTCCACCACCCCAGCACCAAGACGGCACCCTAGCACCAAGATGCGTGGCTCCGCGGCGCGACCCGCCGCGCCAAGCGCCCGCGCGTGAAGAAAGAAGTTGTCAAGAAGTTCCTCGACCACAAGAGAACGCTCCACCGCTCCCCGCACTGCCGCGTCAGGATCGCTTGCCGCGGCAGGGCCATGCACCGCTTGCCGTGGTGGCGCGCGAGCGCCAAGACCAGGCTCCACCTCCATGACAGACCCCAGTGACCACGGCCAGCTGTCACGCCTTCACCCTCGAGGTGCGTAGCGTCGCCTGGATGGGCAAGTTCAAGACGGATCTGCCTCCTTGCTACGACGGCACCCCCGACCCCGCAGAGTTCTTGCAGCTCTACAAGTTGAGCATCGAGGCGGCAAACGGCGACGAGAAAGTCATGGCGAACTGGTTCCCCATGGCACTCAAGGATGGTGCTCGTTCGTGGCTCCTGAACCTGCCTCCGGGCTCGATCTCCTCCTGGGACGAGATGCACGACCGCTTCGCGCCAACTTCCAGGGCATTTGCGACCGCCCCCCGGCCACGGGTGACCTGCACCGCATCAAGCAACAACTGGGAGAGACCCTCCAGAAGTACATCCAGCACTTCAACAACGTCCACCTCAAGATCCCCAAGGTGACGGAAGAGGCCATCATCTCGGCGTTCTCTGATGGCGTCCGCGACATCAAGATGAAGAAGGAGCTCGCCATCCACGAGGAGTTGTGCACATCCCTGGAGTTGTTCAACCTGGCGACCAAGTGCACAAGGGCTGTGGAAGGGCACCTTTCCCTTCTTGAGCTCCCGGCTGCTGACATGGAAGAGAAGAAAATCAAGGCCAAGGACGTGAAGCGCAAGGGAACGGCCGTACTCGTGGCAGAGCCGGACACGAAGCGCGGCAGGGACCAGCCTGAGTCATCCAAGAGCAGCCGACCGTTCTGTGCCTTCCCCAACGTGCACAACCACAACACCAATGATTGTCAAGAGCTCAGGGCAATTCCCGATGCACGCTTTGGTCGACACCCCAAGCGCAACGACCGAGGCTACGGCCGAGGAGGAGGACGTGGCGGAGGATGCTGTGTAACACCCTCGATGCGACTATATCTCCCACGTGTCGAGGCACGACTTAGAGGCATAATCGCATTGAAGGCATATGTCGCAAGTTAGGCAATCTTCACAACATCCCATGTAATATAAATAATAAAGGGGAGATAACATAGTTGGCTTACACCCGCCACGTCAATCAAGTACATAAATAACATTACAACATCCAAACACTCATGGCCCGACTACGGCGCCAAAATAAAAGATAACCCAACATGCGACACGGTCCCAATCACCCCCAACTGGGCACCACTACTGATCATCGGGAAAAGAAACATAGTAACATTGAGAGTCCTCGTCGAACTCCCACTTGAGCTCAAACGCGTCTCCTGGAGCGGAATCATCAGGCCCTGCATCTGGTGTAATAGTAATCTGTGAGCCACAGGGACTCAGCAATCTCGTACCCTCGCGATCAAGACTATTTAAGCTTATAGGTAAGGCAAGGTAAATATGTGGAGCTGCAGCAAGCGACTAGCATATATGGTGGCTAACTTATTCGCAAAAGAGAGCGAGAAGAGGAGGCAAAGCACGAGCGAGAAACTGGAGAGCAACCTGCGCAAACATTACTCCAACACCGTGTCCACTTCCCGGACTCCGCCGAGAAGAGGCCATCATGGTAACACACTCAGTTGATTCATTTTAATTAAGTTGAGGTTCAAGTTATCTACAACCGGACATTAACAAATTCCCATCTGCCCATAACCGCGGGCACGACTTTCGAAAGTTCAAATCCCTGTAGGGGAGTCCCAACTTAGCCCATGACAAGCTCTCACGGTCAACGAAGGAAGAGACCTCCTCCCAAGACGTTCCGATCAGACTCGGTATCTCGGTTATTCAAGACACTTCGACAGGTTAAAAATAGACCAGAAACACCGCCCGAATGTGCCGACAAATCCCGATAGGAGCTGCACATATCTCTTTCTCAGGGCACAATCGGATAAGCAATCCGTACAACTAAAACCAGCCCTCGAGTTTCCCCGAGGTGGCGCTGCAAGGGGCTCTAGGTTGGACCAACACTCAGAGGAGCACTGGCCCGGGGGGGTTAAAATAAGATGACCCTTGAGTCTGCAGAACCCAAGGGAAAGAAAAGGCTAGGTGGCAAATGGTAAAACCAAGGTTGGGCATTGCTGGAAAAGCTTTAATCAAGGCGAACTATCAAGGGGTTCCCATTATAACCCAACCGTGTAAGGAACGCAAAATCCGAGAACATAACACCGATATGATGGAAACTAGGGCGGCAAGAGTGGAACAAAACACTAGGCGAGAGGCCGAGCCTTCCACCCTTTACCAAGTATATAGATGCATTAAGATAACATGGCAATATAATGATATCCCAACAAGTAAATGAATGTTCCAACAAGGAATGACCTCCAAACTACACCTGCAACTAGCAACGCTATAAGAGGGGCTGAGCAAAGCGGTAACATAGCCAATCAATGGTTTGCTAGGACAAGGTGGGTTAGAGGTTTGACATGGCAATTTGGGAGGCTTGAAAGCAAGTGGTAGGCATCGTAGCATTGGCATAGCAAAAGAGCGAGCAAACTAGCATAGCAAAGATAGTAGTGATTTCGAGGGTATGATCATCTTGCCTGCAAAGCTGTCAGAGTTGACTGGATCCTCGAAAGCAAACTCAACGGGCTCCTCGTTAGCAAACTCGTCTCCTGGCTCTACCCAAACAAGACAAACAAGCAACAAGGATACAATCAACCACGTGCAAGGATCAAACAAGATGATGCAACGATGATATGCTATGCGAGATGCGATGCAGGATGCAAAATGCAAGATATGATAGGAAATGCAAGAACCTGGTCTCAACTTGGAAATCCAAGTGTACCACTGGAAAAATGAGATGGAATCGCTTGAAAACGATATAAAGAACGCCGAAATCGGAGTTACGGTTTGGAAATGGCAAGAGATTCAAATATGGCACCGGTCTGCGATTTACAGCAAGTATGCATCTAAATGCAAAGAGATGAACATGCTACAGCACCCAAACATGACAACAAAATACATAGCAGGGATGCATTCAAGATTCTTAACAAAAGTCTAGCACTGAGCTACGGCCAATTCATCCATTAACAGGTTCAAACAAGCACGGCAAAAATGCATATGGCAAACAGATCTCAGACTTAGTGAAATTAACACTTGTCTGGAATTTCAGATCAGGTAGCCCTCTTCGGAGCAACAAAACTACATGCTACATGACCTGAACATGGCAAAGTAAAGCATGGCATGGAGCTACTCAAAGAGCTTAACAAAAGTCCCTTAGTGACCTTGAGCCAAAAGGGATCAGAAAATACAATTGCAAGCATGTGAACATAGCAAAAACATAATCAGTTTTCAGACTTAGTGAAAACAGACACATGATGAAAACAGACACATGATGAAAACAGATATCAAGTAGGCATGTTTACGAGCTCGATGCACTCACTACAGTGCAAGTCATGGCAAGAAAAGCATACACCCATCAAGAAGGCACAAAATTCAAGCTATACATGGCAAGAACAATGGCATAGCCTACACGGATAAACTACAACATCATCGACAAAATTGCAAACAAGTTGACAATCTGCCTAGATTCACAAAGTAGCAAAAGTAGAGCTCGATTGACTCAAGCTAGGGTGCTCCATAATTTCAAACAAAGACATGGATGGATAGAGCACTACAAGATTAACAAAACATCCTTACTGATCATCCTCAAAAGAGGCATGGATCACTAGGAAACAACATGAACATATGGCATCATGAGATAAACAGATCAAGGACTTAGTGGAATTGCTAAGTCCCTGAAAACAGAATTAGCAAGTGCACCACTTTGCAAACTTGCACTAGTCACCACACACATCACAAAAATACATGGGTTGCACCTCTGGAAAGATGACAAAACCCTTAACAAAACATATGTAGAGCATCAGGGCATATGAAGCACACATTAATCATGGCAAAAATGAAAAAAACCTAAATGGAGCAGCAGATCTGACAATTAACTCAAGTAGCCCTCTTCTAACAGCATTTCGGGCATCAAGATGAGCTCAAAAGAAAATGATGCAATGGAATGAAATGATGTACTCTCTGAGATGAACATTTTGATATGCTATATGCATGAATCGGAGCTACGGATGCAAAGTTACGGGGCTACGAACATGGCAACTTGGATCTAGAATTCCTGGGAGTTAGACGAAAAAAGCACCTCCGGATCTAGGGTTTGACCCGGCACGCGAACCGAGGTCGGATCCGAGCTCGCCGGAGGGCTGGTCGGCGACGAGGGAGAGGAGGCCGGCCGGAGAGGAGGCGAGGCCGAGCAGAGGCGGCGGCAGCGGTGGGCGACCGGGGCGGCGGCGGCTCGGGTCGGCCGCGGTGGCCGGCGTCGAGCCCGAGCGGGGCGGCGGTTGCTCGGAGGAGGCGGCGGGCGAGGCTGCAGGTGGCGAGGCGGCGGCGCGCGGCGGCCGGTGGGGTCCGGTCGCCGGGGCGGAGACGGGCGCGGGTGGCGGAGGCCTTTGGGCCGCGGGGGCCTGAAGCGGGCTGCCCGGGCCGGCGGTGGGGCGGTGCGGCGGTTGGCGGCGGTGATGAGTGGACGTGTCCGGCCGGATTCAGGCGTGTCCGACCGACGCGGGGCGATTTCTAGGGTTTGAGAGGGAGGAGATCCGCGAATTTCGGGAGGGGGCTTTAAATAGAGGTAGAGGGAGCTAGGAGAGTCCAAATGAGGTGCGGTTTTCGGCCACGCGATCGTGATTGAATGCTTTAGATGATGGAGCAGGTTTAGGTGGATTTTGGGCCAAATTGGAGGGGTGTTGGGCTACAACACACACGAGGCCTTTTCGGTCCCTCGGTTAACC
Source organism: Triticum aestivum (assembly GCF_018294505.1). Lineage (NCBI taxonomy): Eukaryota > Viridiplantae > Streptophyta > Magnoliopsida > Poales > Poaceae > Triticum > Triticum aestivum. The sequence continues at coordinate 453,052,976 of NC_057803.1, forward strand.
GTTGGAGTATCAAACGAAGTCCAAATGATACGAAACTTGACAGGCGGTCTACCGGTAGTAAACCAAGGCCGCTTGGCAAGTCTCGGTCCAATCCGGAAATGTTTAATCCCCACACACGAAAGAAAGGTAGAAATGACCACCGGAGGAGAACGAAGCGCCGGAATGCAAAACGGACAATGGGGAAAATGCTCGAATGCATGAGACAAACACGTATGCAAAGGCAATGCACATGATGACATGATATGAGATGCATGACAACGATAACAACACACGGAGACAAAGACCCGAACCCGAGGAAATAAATTAACTTAACACCGGAAACGGCAAGAGTTGGAGTACAAATTGGGAAAGTTACATCCGGGGTGTTACACGCTGGGACGACCATGGCCCATGCCAGGAGTGGCACGACCGACCTCGTTAGGACCGCTAGCCAGATCAGCCTCGCAAGGGCACCTGGAGGGATCAGAGTCGCGAGGATCGCCCTCAGGGCAACCCCGGCCTTCCTCCGCTGCCGCCACCACCAAGAAGGAACGACGACCACCATCAAGACGAGGGGGCTAGGGGCTTCCAGGAGCCGCGTGCTATCGCCTGCATCTTGGGCGGAGCTCAAGCCCTAGCCTCACAGTGTATCTTCAAGAAGATTGCTCGCGAGGTAAACGCGGTCCTCCCCAAGCTCGAGGCCACACGCCCGCTCAGGTGGTCCAAGTGTGCCATCACTTTCAGTTCGGCAGATCAGCTCAAGTGCGCGGCTACCGCTGGCGCTCTCCCAATGCTTTGTTCGCCCGTCATCAGCAATGTGCAAGTCACCAAGACCCTCATCGACGGCGACGCAGGGCTCAACGTCCTGTCCATCGAGACGTTCGACAACCTTCAAGTGCCTGATATGTCTCCAATGTATCTATAATTTTTTTATTGTTCCATGCTATTATATTATCTGTTTTGGATGTTAATGGGCTTTATTTTACACTTTTATATTATTTTTGGGACTAACCTATTAACCGGAGGCCCAGCCCAAATTGCTATTTTTTGCCTATTTCGGTGTTTCGCAGAAAAGGAATGTCAAACGGAGTCCAAACGGAATGAAACCTTCGGGAGCGTGATTTTTGGAACAAACGTGATCAAGAGGACTTGGACTGGACGTCAAGCAATCAACGAGGCGGCCAAGAGGCAGGGGCACGACTAACCCCCTGGGCGCGCCCTCCCCCTCGTGGGCCCCTCGTGGCTCCACTAACCTACTTCTTCCTCCTATATATACCTATGTACCCCGAAAACATCCAGAAGCACCACGAAACCCTATTTCCACCACCGCAACCTTCTGTACCCAAGAGATCCCATCTTGGGGCCTTTTTCGGATCTCCGCGGGAGGGGGCATTGATCACGGAGGGCCTCTACATCAACTCCATGGCCCCTCCGATGATGTGTGAGTAGTTTACCTCAGACCTTCGGGTCCACAGTTATTAGCTAGATGGCTTCTTCTCTCTCTTTGGATCTCAATACAAAGTTCTCCTCGATTCTCTTGGAGATCTATTCGATGTAATCTTCTTTTGCGGTGTGTTTGTCGAGATCCGATGAATTGTGGTTTTATGATCAAGTTTATATATGAACAATATTTGAATCTTCTCTGAATTCTTTTATGTAAGATTGGTTATCTTTGCAAGTCTCTTCAAATTATCAGTTTGGTTTGGCCTACTAGATTGATCTTTCTTGCAACGGGAGAAGTGCTTAGCTTTGGGTTCAATCTTGCGGTGCTCGATCCCAGTGACAGAAAGGGAAACGACACGTATTGTATTGTTGCCATCGAGGATAAAAAGATGGGGTTTATATCATATTGCATGAGTTTATCCCTCTACATCATGTCATCTTGCTTAAGGTGTTACTCTGTTCTTATGAACTTAATACTCTAGATGCATGCTGGATAGCGATTGATGTGTGGAGTAATAGTAGTAGATGCAGGAAGGAGTCGGTCTACTTGTCACGGACGTGGTGCCTATATACATGATCATACCTAGATATTCCCATAATTATTCGCTTTTCTATCAATTGCTCGACAGTAATTTGTTCACCCATCGTAATACTTATGCTGTCTTGAGAGAAGCCACTAGTGAAACCTATGGCCCTCAGGTCTATTTTCCATCATACAAGTTTCCAATCTATTTTATTTTGCAATCTTTACTTTCAATCTATATCATAAAAGTACCAAAAATATTTATCTTATTATCATTATCTCTATCAGATCTCACTCTTGCAAGTGGCCGTGAACGGATTGACAACCCCTTTATCGTGTTGGTTGGGAGGTTCTTATTTGTTTGTGTAGGTACAAGGTGACTCGCGCGTGGTATCCTACTGGATTGATACCTTGGTTCTCAAAAACTGAGGGAAATACTTACGCTGCTTTGCTACATTACCCTTTCCTCTTCACGGGAAAACCAACGCATGCTCAAGAGGTAGCAAGAAGGATTTCTGGCGCCATTGCCCGGGAGATCTACGCCAAGTTAAGACATACCAAGTACCCATCACAACTCTTATCCTTCGCATTACATTATTTTCCATTTGCCTCTCGTTTTCCTCTCCCCCACTTCACCCTTGCCGTTTTATTCGCCTTCTCTTTCCGTTCGCCTCTTTTCCGCTTGCTTCATCGTTATGGCTAGTCCTTTATCTACTCCTTGTCTCCCAAGAATGAAGTTCTTAATTTTAAACAAAGGGAGGGAGAAAATCTAAAAGATGCTTGGTACAGAATTTGCAATGCGCAAAATAGATCTACTAGGAAGCAATCTACTTCCGTTCTTCTTCGCAATTTTTATGTAGGCATCACTCCTTGGAATAGATATATTCTTGATACCATCACCGGAGGAAATTTCTTGGATAGCCATACTTTTGATTCTTATAATGCTATGATAGATTTGTTTGGCCCACCACCTCTTTTGGTTAATGGAACTATTTTAACTTTGGAACATGTGATGCAACGGCTTGAAATTATTGAAAATGAAGTTCCCGCCGTAGAGTTGATTGAAAATTTGGATAGAAAGATCCATAACCAAATTACCCAATACGGATCTAAGGTAGGAGTTGCTCTTAATTTTTTTAAAGAAAACGAACCTATGGTTAATGAAAAGATAGATCAAGATTCCACTAGAATTGATAAAATTGAGGATATTATTACCAACCTAGGGTCTGCCTTTTCTTCTGTGAAAAATGCCAAGATTGCCAAATTAATGTATGTTCCTAAAAATAAGGGTGAAACTTCTAGTAAGGGAAGTGCGGACCTCAAATCCATAAGTGTTCACCCCAACTTTCTCACTATCCTTAAGGAACCTTTTGCTACAAATGATTTTCTTGATTTCATGCCTAGGAGTTTGATAATTTATAAAAAGAAAGAAACTCCTAAGAGTTATAGGTGTCTTATTGAAGAATTGCCTACCAAAGATGATAATACCTAGATCTATCCTTGCTTTTATGCCTAGCTAGGGGCGTTAAACGATAGTGCTTGTCGGGAGGCAACCCAATTTTATTTTTTATTCCTTGCTTTTTATTACTATTTAGTTATAAATAATTTATCTAGCCTCTGTTTTGGTTGTGTTTTGTGTGTTTAATTAGTGTTTGTGCCAAGTAGAACCGTTGGGAAGACTTGGGGGAAGTCTTTTTGATCTTGTTTTAAAAACAGAAACTTTAGCGCTCACGAGAATTGCTGCCATTTTTTTACTGGAGAGTGGTATTTAGTTAATTATTTTTGAAGATGATTAATAGATAAATTCCTCACGTCCAGCAATTTGTTTTAGAATTTTTGGGGTTCCAGAAGTATTCGAAACCTACAAATTACTACAGATTGTTCTGTTTTTGACAGATTCTGTTTTTCGTGTGTTGTTTGCTTATTTTGATGAATCTATGGCTAGTAATAGAGTTTATGAACCATAGAAAAGTTGGAATACAGTAGGTTTAACACCAATATAAATAAAGAATGAGTTCATTACAGTACCTTGAAGTGGTGGTTTGTTTTCTTTTACTAACGGAGCTCATGAAGATTTTCTTTTAAGTTTTGTAGTTTTCAAGTTTTGGATAAAGATTTGATGGATTATGGAACAAGGAGTGGCAAGAGCCTAAGCTTGGGGATGCCCAAGGCACCCCAAGGTAAAATCCAAGGACAACCAAAAGCCTAAGCTTGCGGATGCCCTGGAAGGCATCTCCTCTTTCGTCTCCGTCCATCGGTAACTTTACTTGGAGCTATATTTTTATTCGCCACATGATATGTGTTTTGCTTGGAGCGTCTTGTATGATTTGAGTCTTTGTTTTTTAGTTTACCACAATAATCCTTGCTGTACACACCTTTTGGGAGAGACAACATGAATTGGAATTTATTAGAATACTCTATGTGCTTCACTTATATCTTTTGAGTTGGATAATTTTTGCTCTAGTGCTTCGCTTATATCTTTTAGAGCATGACGGTGGTTCTATTTTATAGAAATAATTGATCTCTCATGCTTCACTTATATCATTTTGAGAGTCCTTTAGAACATCATGGTAATTCCCTTTGGTTATAAATTTTAAATGCTAAGAGAAATTGGATGCTTGATAGATTGTTTTGAGATATAAAGGTGGTAATATTAGAGGTGTGCTAGTCGAGTAATTGCGAAATTGATGAATACTTGTGTTGAAGTTGGCAAGTCCCATAGCATGCACGTATGGTAAACGTTATGTGACAAATTTGAAGCATGGGGTGTTCTTTGATTGCTTTCCTTATGAGTGGCGGTCGGGGACGAGCGATGGTCTTTTCCTACCAATCTATCCCCCTAGGAGCATGCACGTAGTGCATGGTTTTGATGACTTGTAGATTTTTGCAGTAAGTATGTGAGTTCTTTATGACTAATGTTGAGTCAATGGATTATACGCACTCTCACCCTTCCATCATTGCTAGCCTCTTCGGTACCGTGCATTGCCCTTTCTCACCTTGAGAGTTGGTGCAAACTTCGCCGGTGCATCCAAACCCCGTGATATGATACGCTCTATCACACATAAGCCTCCTTATATCTTCCTGAAAACAGCCACCATACCTACCTATTATGGCATTTCCATAGCCATTCTGAGATATATTTCCATGCAACTTTCCACCGTTCCATTTATTATGACACGCATCAACATTGTCATATTGCTTTGCATGATCATGTAGTTGACATCGTATTTGTGGCAAAGCCACCGTTCATAATTTTTTCATACATGTCACTCTTGATTCATCACAATCCCGATACACCGTCGGAGGCATTCACATAGAGTCATATTTTATTCTAAGTATTGAGTTGTAATTCTTGATTTGTATGTAAATAAAAGTGTGATGATCATCATTAGAGCATTATCCCATGTAAGGAAAGGATGATGGAGACTATGATTCCCCCACAAGTTGGGATGAGACTCCGGACGAAAAATAAAATAAAATAAAAAAGAGAGAGAAAAGAGGCCAAAAGAAAAAAATGAGAGAAAAAGAGAGAAGGGACAATGTTACTATCCTTTTTCCACACTTGGAACAAACGTGATCCAGAGGACTTGGACTGGACGTCAAGCAATCAACAAGGCGGCCACGAGGCAGGGGGGCGCGACTACCCCCTGGGCGCGCCTTCCCCCTCGTGGCTCCACCGACCTACTTCTTCCTCCTATATATACCTACGTACCCCGAAAACATCCAGGAGCACCATGAAAACCTATTTCCACCGCCGCAACCTTCTATACCCAAGAGAACCCATCTTGGGGCCTTTTCTGGAGCTCCGCCGGAGGGGGCATTGATCACGGAGGGCCTCTACATCAACTCCATGGCCCCCTCCGATGATGTGTGAGTAGTTTACCTTAGACCTTCGGGTACATAGTTATTAGCTAGATGGCTTCTTCTCTCTCTTTGGATCTCAATACAAAGTTCTCCTCGATTCTCTTGGAGATCTATTCGATGTAATCTTCTTTTGCGGTGTGTTTGTCGAGATTCGATGAATTGTGGGTTTGTGATCAAGTCTATCTATGAACAATATTTGAATCTTCTCTGAATTCTTTTATGTACGATTGGTTATCTTTGCAAGTCTCTTTGAATTTTCAGTTTGGTTTGGCCTACTAGAATGATCTTTCTTGCAATGGGAGAAGTGCTTAGCTTTGGGTTCAATCTTGCAGTGCTCGATCCCAGTGACAGAAAGGGAAACGACACGTATTGTATTGTTGCCATCGAGGATAAAAATATGGGGTTTATATCATATTGCATGAGTTTATCCCTCTACATCATGTCATCTTGCTTAAAGTGTTACTCTGTTCTTATGAACTTAATACTCTAGATGCATGCTGGATAGCGGTCGATGTGTGGAGTAATAGTAGTAGATGCAGGTAGGAGTCAGTTTACTTGTCACGGACATGATGCCTATATACATGATTATACCTAGATATTCTCATAATTATTTGCTTTTCTATCAATTGCTCGACAGTAATTTGTTCACCCATCGTAATACTTATGCTATCTTGAGAGAAGCCACTAGTGAAACCTATGGCCCCCGAGTCTATTTTCCATCATACAAGTTTCCAATCTATTTTCTTTTGCAATCTTTACTTTCAATCTATATCATAAGAATACCAAAAATATTTATTTTATTATCATTATCTCTATCAGATCTCAGTCTTCCAAGTGGCCGTGAAGGGATTGACAACCCCTTTATCGCGTTGGTTGCGAGGTTCTTATTTGTTTGTGTAGGTACGAGGTGACTCGCGCGTGGTCTCCTACTGGATTGATACCTTGGTTCTCAAAAACTGAGAGAAATACTTACGCTGCTTTGCTGCATCACCCTTTCCTCTTTAAGGGAAAACCAACGCATGCTCAAGAGGTAGCAGTGCCATACGATCAGCTTCAGCCCACTAAGCCCTTCTCGGACGTGACTGACGGCTCCACGGTGCCGATAGGGCAGGTCCGCCTTCCCATCACCTTCGGAGAACGTAACAACTACCGCACCGAGCTCATTGACTTCGACGTCGCCCACATCCATTTGTCGTACAATGCCATCCTCAGGTATCCAGCCCTGGCCAAGTTCATGGCAGTGACACACCACGGCTACAACGTCCTCAAGATGCCAGGGAGCGGCGGGATCATCACAGCCCCCTGCGAAGAAAGAGATGTGGTGTGCTCCCTCGGGCGCGCCTTCCAAGCAGCGTCAATCGAAGACCCCGACAACAATGCAGCTCGGCACCCTCCAGAGGTCGTCCCCAAGAAGAAGAAGCAGCTACTCCGTGCCGGACCTCGGGAGGGCAGCGCCGCTAGTGGTACCTCGTCAGGATCAGCGCCCGCACCTAGGGCGCCTCCCTCTATCTCATAGGAAGGTGCGCCCGACGCCCTCCTCAAGCAGGGCTCGGGGGCTCTCTTCTGGAGGGCCTCAAACCTTGCCAACATCGCGAGGGAGGCGCTCAGGCACCACTTGGATACGTGCTTCGCGGCACGTCTCCCTCAGGAGGACACTGGGCAAGGAGCGCCCTGCGCTCAGGAGTTCATCACCAAGGTATCTCAGGAGCTTCAGCAAGAAAGAGCAATATGCGGTGACTGCCGCCCACCTGGCGTTGCTCCCCACCCAGGCAAGGGTGGTGAGCTGCGCGTCTGCATCGACATACCAGGGCTCAACCGAGCCACATCTCAGGAGCGCTTCTGGCCTTCGCGTGTTGGGCATTGCGAAGGTCCACTTCACAGCTACGTTCGCATGCCATTCGGCCTGCTGAGCATGGATGCTGCCTTCCAGCACAACCTGTGGAGCATCATGGCGGGTAAGGAGGCCAGGCACCCCGCAGTCATGGTGGAGATGGAGACGGTCCTCAGGAGACCGCCCGAGCCTCCAGAGCCTCCTGAGGCTCAGGGCCCCGGTGGCTCGTGAGGAGCAACCCCTGCGCCACGCATCTTCAGCTGCCCCAATATGCCTTCAACAACAGAACCAGGTGACACTTTCCAAGTTTATTTAGCTGGGAGCGCCCCCAAGGCTACATCGTTCCCAGGCCGCGCGGGTCTGTCCCTATGGCATGTACCCCCCCCCCTTTTTATGTCTTTAGCTTACCTTGCTGGGGGCACCCCTTGGGCTGCATCATCCCCAAGCCGCTCGGGCCTGACCCAGTGGCATGTATCGTTCATGCATTTACCTGGGCTAGTTTGCTTTCCATGCTTAATCTATCTATGACTATCACCTGCTTGATTGTCACCCACCACGGGAGCCGCACGCCGGTCGTCTTTCTTCAGGACCCTTCGCGTGAGAGGGTTAGGCATGGCGTCTGTGCTCGGGCCCGTCCCTGCAGCATCGATAAATCCAACGGCTGAGCTCTGTCTGGCGGGCCGGCCCCATTCACGTCACCTCCTGGGGCCATTGGTGCTCGGCCTTCTCACGCGATAACCTCAGGAGATTCATCCGGTGCAGGTTGTCTGACCACCTCGCAGGACCAACACAGCAAACAAGAATTAAGACCAGGCGCAACCCTCCTTGAGGTAGGGCCTCGTCAGTCTCGTGCTGGCTCACGAGTGCCCAGACACACCTCGTCTAGCCCTGCCGTGCAAGCCACATGTTAGGGCGGGGTTGTACATGCCCCGGGGGGCTCTCTGCAGTAGGGAGTCCCCTCCCACGTACCAGTGGAAGTACCATGCTCCGCGCTGGCAGTCGACACTGCCGAGGAGCGGCTATGCCCGTGCAAGTGCGGAAGTGCGATGGTCCGTCCTGTGATAAAGAACTGAGGCGGTCTCACGGCTGTATCAATCTCAGGGAGCCTCCGGGCTTGGTGTCTGGCCTCACCGCAACACCTCCCCTCGGGAGAGCCGCGCGAGGGGGCTGGGCACGAGGGCTGCGCTCAGGTCACGCCCAAGCATACGGCACCCTGCCAGGTCCCGCGGACCTGGTCGTCGCGCGCCCTCCCAAGCGCAGCCAAGGTATGAAGGTTGTTTTAACGTCAACAGGGACTCATGAGCATCACGCTCAGGAGCCTAACTGATCGCGTAGCCCCTCACTCCTTTGCCCGTTCTGCTGATCCGTTCAGACCAATGGCGGCTGAGGTATGCATGGGGTCGGGCCCTGCCGACGTAGAACACTAGACCTACCATTGCATCTCCTTTCCACAAGCTGTTTGCGCGTCAAGGGGGACTCCTGAGCAGCGCGAGTCAGGAGCCTAACTGATCATGTAGCCCCTCACGCCTTGGTCCGTCTTGGTGATCCAGTCGGCCCAACGGCGGCTGAGGTATGCGCGGGGTTGGGCTCTGCTGACATCGAACGTAAAGTAAATGGGAAGGAAATCACAAAATATCAAAGCAAATATTACAAGACATATTGTTCTCCGAATATCAATCACAAGTTTAAACGCCTCCACGAGGCACGCTACATGCTGCAGGAGTTTCAACCGGAAAGGAGCCGCAAGCCAGTCATCCCTGGATACCGCCGGCACCCGCAAGAGGCGCCCCCTCCTGGGTGGCGTCCCCTTCACCTGCACCACCTGTCGAAGGCGTGGGGTCGAAGGCGTCGAACTTCTTCAGCAGGGCTTCCACCCGACCTTTCACGGCTACTGCGGCGGCTGCGTGGTGTTTCATCAGCCACGGGCTCCAGTAGCTCGTCAAGGCGGGCGGCAGGATCGCGAAGATGGAGGTGCCTGAAGACGCACGTCAGCGCAGCTGAAGAAAGGACGCGAGCCTCTTCCTCTGCCATGGGGACGATGCCGCTCACGACTTCCTCAAGCGCCTTGACCAAGTAGGGAAGCAACTAGGTGGGGCCGTCCTCATCGGTGGCCAGCGGCTTCTCCAAGCCCTTCTCATAGAGTGTCTTCACAGCCTTGCGAGACCTCTTTTCGAGAAGCGTGAAGGCCGCGCGGTCCTCAGCCAGAACCTTCATCTTGGCGTCAAGTTCGGCTTTCTCCGCCTGCACCTTTTTCTCCAGCTCCTCTAGCCGGTCGCGACCCTTGACGACATCCTCCCGGGCCTTCATCCTCCCTTCCTCCGCCTTACGGCCACGGGCATCTTCAGCAGGCTCTTCACGCAGGATCTTCAGCTTGGCCTCCAGCACCCGGCAGAGACCTTGGACGGCCTCGGCGTCCTTCAGTGCCGCCTCGTGAGCAACTATTGCCTGAGTTGCGGCTCGCTTCTCCCTCTCAGAGGTCACCGTGACCCGGCTCAGTGGCGCCCGAACGGACACGCCAGAATGAAGCCAGCCAGAGACCAGCTCCAGGCGCCCAGCCGCCAGGAGGGGTTCGGCGCTCTGGAGATCTTCTCGCAGCTGGGCCATCTTAGAAAGGGCCCGCTCCAGGATGTTAGGAGAAGTAGAGGAACCTGGGGCCAGCAACACGACAAAAGGAGGAGGAAGAGGTGTCGTCGTCACCATGGCCCGGGAGGCTGGAAGCTTCTGAGCCTCTTGGACCTCAGCACCCGAGCCGGACTCTGGCACCTCCCGAGTCAGCGGGGCCTCGGGGGCTAACTTCTCCCGAGGATGCTCCACCCAGCCTCGCGAGGATGATCGGGCTGTAGAAGCACGAGCACCATCCCCACCTTTGCTCATGGAGAGGGGCGCAGTCGCAGGAGGCGACCTGGGCTCAAGCAGCACCACTTCACCCTCCCTTCTCCTCTTCACCGGAGGTGTCGGCCTAGTTACACAACAAGGAAGAAGAGTCAGAAACAAGCATCAGCAGCAAGAACAAGGCAGGACGAGAACACTTACTGATCTACCGCGGTGGACTCCCTCCGCTTTGGGAGCTTGAAGCCGGAGAGCTTCGCAACCCGAGGCGCGGGTGCGCTAGCTCCGGGAGTAGAAGCAGGAGTAGCAGCTAGGCCGGAAGCGGCTCCAGGCGGCGCCGGAGCAGAAGCAGCATCCCGGGAGATCAGCGTTGATCGGTCCCTCGTCGGGATTACGGGTGGCTCTTCCTTCTCCTGGCGGGCGTCAGCCTCGACATCGTCAGGAAAGGTGTGGAGGTTGTCAGCTTTTATCAAGGGGGAGATCTCCCCCGTCCCTTCGGGGGTCATCTCCGAGTCTTCCTCCTCCTCCTCTTCCTCCCCGCGGGACTCACCAGAAGACAGCTCCACCGGCGTCAGCGCCGCAGGAGCCCCGGTGGGCTCCGGCGGCACCAGCCCGCGCCCATCAAAGGTCGGCATGGCGACCACGGCCTTGGCGTGGGTGGCGGCTGATGACCCACAAGTATAGGGGGTCTATCGTAGTCCTTTCGATAAGTAAGAGTGTCGGACCCAACGAGGAGCAGAAGGAAATGATAAGCAATTTTCAGCAAGGTATTCTCTGCAAGCACTGAAATTATAGGTAATTGATAGTTTTGTGATAAGATAATTTGTAACGAGCAACAAGTAACAAAAGTAAATAAAGTGCAGCAAGGTGGACTAATCCTTTTTGTGGCAAAGGACAAGCCTGGACAAACTCTTATATAGAGAAAAGCGCTCTCGAGGACACATGGGAATTATCGTCAAGCTAGTTTTCATCACGATCATATGATTCGCGTTCGGTACTTTGATAATTTGGTATGTGGGTGGATCGGTGCTTGGGTACTGTCCTTACTTGGACAAGCATCCCACTTATGATTAACCTCTATTGCAAGCATCCGCAACTACAACAAAAGTATTAAGGTAAACCTAACCATAGCATGAAACATATGGATCCAAATCATCCCCTTATGAAGCAACGCATAAACTAGGGTTTAAGCTTCTGTCACTCTAGCAACCCATCATCTACTTATTACTTCCCAATGCCTTCCTCTAGGCCCAAATAATGGTGAAGTGTCATGTAGTCGACGTTCACATAACACCACTAGAGGAGAGACAACATACATCTCATCAAAATATCGAACGAATACCAAATTCACATGACTACTAATAGCAAGACTTCTCCCATGTCCTCAGGAAGAAACGTAACTACTCACAAAGCATATTCATGTTCATAATCAGAGGGGTATTAATGTGCATATAGGATCTGAACATATGATCTTCCACCAAATAAACCAACTAGCATCAACTACAAGGAGTAATCAACACTACTAGCAACCTACAGGTACCAATCCCAAACTTAGAGACAAGAATTGGATACAAGAGATGAACTAGGGTTTGAGATGAGATGGTGCTGGTGAAGATGTTGATGGAGATTGGCCCCCTCCTAGTGAGAGGAGCGTTGGTGATGATGATGGTGATGATTTCCCCCTCCTGGAGGGAAGTGTCCCCGGCAGAACAGCTCCGCCGGAGCCCTAGATTGGTTCCGCCAAGGTTCCGCCTCGTGGCGGCGGAGTCTCGTCCCGAAAGCTTGCTTATGATTTTTTTCCTCAGCGAAAGACTCCATATAGCAGAAGATGGGCATCGGAGGGCCACCAGGGGGCCCACGAGGTAGGGGGGCGCGCCCAGGGGGGTAGGGCGCGCCCCCCACCCTCGTGGCTGGTGAGTGGGCCCCCTCTGGTACTTCTTGCGCTCAATATTTTTTATATATTCTGAAAATAACTTCCATGAAGTTTCAGGAATTTTGGAGCTATGCAGAATAGGTCTCTAATATTTGCTCCTTTTCCATCCCAGAATCCCAGCTGCTGATATTCTCCCTCTTTATGTAAACCTTGTAAAATAAGAGAGAATAGGCATAAGTATTGTGACATAATGTGTAATAACAGCCCATAATGCAACAAATATTGATATAAAAGCATGATGCAAAATGGACGTATCAACTCCCCCAAGCTTAGACCTCGCTTGTCCTCAAGCGAAAGCCGAAATCGAAAAATATGTCCACATGTTTAGAGATAGAGGTGTCAATAAAAATAAAATACGGACATGAGGGCATCATGATCATTCTTAGAACAACAACTTATATAATTATTGTCATATGATCTCTTATGCTAGAGTAATAATTCGATCACAATTTCAAGTATGAATCATAAACTTCATTGAAAACTAACAAACTATAATCTCAGTCATTAGAGAAATTGCAATTTATCATAACATAGGAAAGAGTCAATATAAGAGCTTTTTAGCAAGTCCATATACTCAACTATCATATAGTCTTTCAAAATTGCTAACACTCACATAATACTTGTGGGTATGGAGTTTTAATCGGACATAGAGAAAGATAGGGGCTTATAGTTCTGCCTCCCAACGTTTTACCTGAAGGGTAATGTCAACAATAATAGTTCATGAAAACTCACATCCAACTAGCCATATATACCAGGATCTTTCCAACATATTGTGCTTGCCAAAAGATAAAATGTAAAAGGAAAGGTGAAGATCACCATGACTCTTATGTAAGGTGGGAGATAAAAGTAAAAGATGGGCCCTTCGCAGAGGGAACCAGAGGTTGTCATGCTCTTTTATGGTTGGATGCACAAAATCTTAATGCGAAAGAACGTCACTTTATATTACCACTTGTGATATAGACCTTTATTATGCAGTCCATCGCTTTTATTTCTTCCACATCACAAGATCGTATAAATCTTATTTTCTCCCACACTAATAAGTCATACATATTTAGAGAGCAATTTTTATTGCTTACACCGATGACAACTTACTTGAAGGATCTTACTCAATCCATAGGCAGATATGGTGGACTCTCATGGCAAAACCGGGTTTAAGTGTATTTGGAAGCACAAGTAGTATCTCTACTTGATGCAAAGAATTTGGCTAGCATGAGGGGGAAAGGCAAGCTCAATCATGTTGGATGATCCATGGCAATACAATTTATCCTAGATGTATGAAAACATAACCCATTACGTTGTCTTCCTTGTCCAACGTCAACACTTTAGCATATCATATTTTAATGAGTGCTCACAATCATAAAAGATGTCCAAGATAGTATATTTATATGTGAAGACCTCTCTTTCTTTATTACTTCCTATTAATTGCAACGATGACCAAAACTATGTTTGTCAACTCTCAACAACTTTTATTCATCATACTCTTTATATGTGAGGTCATTACTCCCCATAAGATCCATATGATCTCTTTTATTTCTTTTTATTCTTTTCTCTTTTCTTTTATTCACTCAAGATCATGGAAAAATAATCAAGCCCTTGAATCAACACTAATCTTTATTATATAGCTCACGGACTCGATTACATAGAGGGATCATAAAGCAAAACTCACAACTAGATCATACTAAAACTTTATTCTACTAGCTCAAGATATTATCAAAAGGATCGAACTAAGAAAACGGTAGAGATAAAAGTGATGGTGATACGATACCGGGGTACTCCCCCAAGCTTGGCAGTTGCCAAGGGGCGTGCCCATACCAGATACTCAATTCTTCTTTGTTGGTGGAGAGGGTGGAGTTGTTGATGATGTAGGCTTGTCGTCCCTCTTCCAAGGCATAGGCTCACCATCATAGAAGGATGACCGAGTCTCCTGAATCCTCAAATCTGTAGCCAAACTCATCCTCTTGAATCTATACTCATACTCACAGTTTTGATTTTGCAGGTCATAGATCTGGGCTTGGAGGTGCTCGATTTTCTCGTGAAGCTTGAAGATGGCCTCCCCAATGTCCTTGACATCCAGCTTGTGGTTGTTGGTGAACTCCGTGATCATAATGTGATAGGAGTCGAGTCCACGCTCCACCATCTCCTGACACTTGAAAACTTGTTGCTTCAATGCCTCGAGCCTTGTATCCACGCTTCTGGTCCTCCTTGGTCCCTCAATATCGCGGATGTGCAACAACCCCTCACGCATCTCAATGGTTTGAGGGTGTTGCAGCACCTCCGCGAGGTAGGGGTTGATGACCTTCTCGAAGAACTTGTCCTTGGGGGCACTTGAAGACGACATGACGACCTAGATCTGTCAGAAAAACAGCTCGAAACAAAGACGAGAGATATTTGCGTGATACAGGAGTCAAAACCTCTGGGAGATTATATAATGAATTTTACCGACCAAAATATGTAACGTGCAAGAAAACGGAGTTCGGAGAGCACACGAGTTGCCCACGACGTAGGGGGGCGCGCCCTACACCCTCGTGGAGCCCTCGTGTCCTTCCCGGACTACTTCTTATTTTTCTATTTTTCTAAATATTCCAAAACGGAGAAAAATTGTCATTAGAACTATTTTGGAGTCGGTTTACTTACCATACCACATACCTATTCCTTTTCGGAGTATGAAACATTTCGGAAAGTGTCCCTTATGTATTCCTTCGGGGTTACGGTTTCTATAACATTGGTTTCAACATTTATAGGATTACCTGAGATATAATGTTTGACTCTTTGACCGTTCACCACCTTCGGATTTGTGCCTTCGAAGTTGTTGATTTTTATGGCACCGGAACGATAGACCTCCTCGATAACGTAAGGACCTTCCCATTTAGAAAGAAGCTTTCCTGCGAAAAATCTTAAACGATAGTTGTATAGCAATACATAATCACCTACATTAAACTCACGCTTTTGTATTCTTTTGTCATGCCATCTTTTAACTTTTTCTTTAAACAATTTGGCATTCTCATAGGCTTGGGTTCTCCATTCATCAAGTGAGCTAATGTCAAATAACCTCTTCTCACCAGCAAGTTCAAAATCATAATTGAGCTCTTTAATAGCCCAATAAGCCTTATGTTCTAGTTCGAGGGGTAAGTGACATGCTTTTCCATAAACCATTTTATACGGAGACATACCCATAGGATTTTTATATGCAGTTCTATAGGCCCATAATGCATCATCAAGTTTATTGGACCAATTCTTTCTAGATCTATTAAGAGTCAAAATTAATTTGAGCTCTCTATTGCTCAATTCTACTTGACCACTAGACTGTGGGTGATAAGGAGATGCAATTCTATGATTAACATCATACTTAGCAAGCATTTTACGAAAAACACCATGAATAAAATGTGAACCACCATCAGAAATTAAATATCTAGGGACTCCAAACCTCGGAAAAATAACTTCTTTAAGCATCTTAATAGAGGTGTTATGATCAGCACTACTAGTTGGAATAGCTTCTACCCACTTAGTAACGTAATCAACAGCAAGTAAAATATGTGTATATCCATTAGAGGCAGGAAAAGGTCCCATATAATCAAAGCCCCAAACATCAAACGGTTCAATAACAAGTGAATAATTCATAGGCATTTCTTGACGTCTACTAATATTACCAATTCTTTGACATTCATCACAAGATAAGACAAACTTACAGGCATCCTTGAAGAGAGTAGGCCAATAAAAACCGGATTGCAATACCTTATGTGCAGTTCTATCTCCAGCATGGTGTCCTCCATAAGCTTCGGAGTGACACTTGCGTAGGATCTGTTCTTGTTCATGCTCAGGTACACAACGTCTAATAACACCATCTACTCCTTTATAAAAATGTGAGTCATCCCAAAAGTAATGTCTTAAATCATAGAAAAACTTTTTCTTTTGCTGGTATGTGAAGCTAGGTGGTATGAATTTAGCAACAATGTAATTAGCATAATCAGCATACCATGGAGCAGTATGAGAAGCATTTATGACATTTAATTGTTCATCAGCAAAGCTATCATCAATAGGTAGTGGGTCATCATGAACATTTTCTAACCTAGACAAGTTGTCTGCAACGGGGTTCTCAGCTCCCTTTCTATCAATAATATGCAAATCAAATTCTTGTAGCAAGAGAACCCATCTAATAAGTCTAGGTTTAGCATCCTTCTTTTCCATAAGATATTTAATAGTAGCATGATCCGTGTGAATAGTTACTTTAGATTCAACAATATAAGGTCTGAACTTATCACAAGCAAATACAACTGCTAAGAATTCTTTTTCAGTAGTAGCATAATTTCTCTAGGCATTGTCTAGAGTTTTACTAGCATATTGAATAACATTTAATTTCTTATCAACTCTTTGCCCTAGAACAACACCTACTACATAATCACTAGCATCGCACATAATTTCAAAAGGTAAATTCCAATTAGGTGGCTGAACGATAGGTGTAGAGATTAATGCTTTCTTAAGTATTTAAAATGCTTCTACACAATCATAGTCAAAGATGAATGATATATCTTTTTGTAATAAATTAGTCAGAGGCCGAGAAATTTTTGAGAAGTCCTTAATGAACCTCCTATAAAAGCCGACATGACCAAGGAAACTTCTTATACCTTTGATGTCGTTGGGACACGTCATCTTTTCAATGGCATCAACTTTAGCTTTATCAACTTCAATGCCTCTTTCAGAAATTTTGTGCCCCAAGACAATACCTTCATTAACCATAAAGTGGCATTTCTCCCAATTCAAGACAAGGTTAGTTTCTTCACATCTCTACAAAACTCGATCAAGGTTTCTTAAGCAATCATCAAAAGAGGACCATAAACGGAGAAATCATCCATGAATACGTCACATATCTTTTCACAAAAGTCAGAGAATATAGACATCATGCATCTTTGAAAGGTAGCAGGTGCATTACATAAACCAAAAGGCATACGTCTATAAGCAAAAGTACCGAAAGGGCAAGTAAAAGTGGTCTTAGATTGATCATCAGCGGATACATGTATTTGAGAGAAACCAGAATAACAATCTAGAAAGGAAAAATGTGTATGCTTGGATAATCTTTATAGCATTTGATCAATAAAAGGTAAGGGGTAATGATCTTTTTTAGTAGCCTTATTTAATTTGCGGAAATCAATTACCATACTATAACCTGTAATAATTCTTTGCGGAATCAATTCATCTTTATCATTAGGAACGACAGTGATACCACCCTTCTTAGGAACACAATGGACATGACTTACCCACTGACTATCAGCAATGAGATAAATTATACCTGCCTCAAGGAGCTTTAGTATTTCTTTTCTTACCACTTCTTTCATCTTAGGATTCAGTCGTCGTTGGTGATCAATAACCGGTTTGGCATCTTCTTCCAAATTTATTTTGTGTTGACATAGAGTGGGACTAATGCCCTTAAGATCATCAAGAGTATATCCAATAGCAGCACGGTGCTTCTTCAGAGTTTTCAATAATTTTTCTTCCTCCTTCTCTGAAAGGTTAGCACTAATAATAACAGTATATATCTTCTTTTCATCAAGATAAGCATATTTAAGAGTATCAGGCAATGGTTTAAGCTCAAACACGGGATCACCCTTGGGTGGAGGAGGATCCCCTAAGATTTCAACAGGCAAGGTGTGTTTCAGAATAGGTCCCTGTTTAAAGAACACCTCATCTATTTCCCTTCTTTCATTCATAAACATATCATTTGCATGGTCTAGCAAATATTGTTCTAAAGGATCACTAGGAGGTACGGAAATAGAAGCAAGACCAATAATTTCATCTTTACTAGGCAATTCCTCTTCACGGTGTCGTCTAAGAAATTTAGAAAAGTTGAACTCATGAGACATATCACCTAAACCAATAGTAACAACATCCTTTTTGCAGTCTATCCTAGCATTAATAGTGTTTAAGAAGGGTCTACCAAACATAATGGGACAAAAGCTATCTTGTGGGGAACCAAGAACAAGAAAATTAGCAGGATATTTAGTTTTCCCACACAAGACTTCAACATCTCTAACAATCCCCATTGGTGAAATAGTATCTCTATTGGCAGGTTTAATTGTGACATCAATATCTTCTAACTCAGCAGGTGCAATATCATGCATAATTTCTCTGTATAAGTCAATAGGTATTACACTAGCACAAGCACCCATATCACACAAGCCATGATAACAATGATCTCCTATTTTAACAGAAATAACAGGCATGCCTACCACATGTCTATGTTTATCTTTATCACAAGGTTTAGCAATTCTAGCAGTTTCATCACAGAAATAAATAACATGCCCATCAATATTATCAGCCAAGAGATCCTTAACAATAGCAATATTAGGTTCAACTTTAACTTGCTCAGGAGGTGTATAGGTTCTAATATTGCTTTTACGAACCACAGTTGAAGCTTTAGCATGATCTTTTATCCTAATAGGAAAAGGTGGTTTCTCAACATAAGCAGTAGGAACAATAGGATCATTATAAGTGATAGTATTTTCTTCAACATTAATAGGTGAAGCTACTTTTACTTCTATGGGAGGATGACATTTAAATCACTTATCCTTAGGGAGATCAATATGAGTAGCAAAAGATTCACAGAAAGAAGCTACTATCTCAGAGTCAAGTCCATATTTAGTGCTAAATTTACGGAAAACATCGGTATCTGTTGGGGATATTACTACTGGACGTAAACCGACCACGAGTAGCCGGGTTAACTCTACGAAGATTAGAAGCCCATGAAGACGTAAGGGTGATGGCGCTTTAAGGAGGCCCAAGGCCCAAAGGCGAGTTAAGGCCTGTAGATGTAAACCGACTTTCTCATGTAACTTGCATTGTAAGATAGGAAGGATAGAGACCGAGTCGTACACGTTTATCATCCGGCCTTGGGACTCTGTAAACCGGCGGGCGTCAACCTGTGTATATAAAGGGACGACTCGGCCGCGGTTTAGGGACAACAAACAACAACTCGAGAGCCAGGCAAAGCGGATTCGCTCCCTGGTCATCGAAACCCTAGCAATACCAACACAACTAGATGTAGGCTTTTACCTTCATTGAAGGGGCCGAACTAGTATAAAAACTCACGTGTCCCTTGTCCGGTTTAACCCCTTTAAACTAACCCATAGCGATGGCTCCATGACTAAGTCCTTTCACGTGGACATCTGCCGTGACAAAACCACAACAGTTGGCGCCCACCGTGGGGCTATCGCACGATGGTTTCGAGTTCTTGAAGGGCAGTTTCGAAGGACTCAAGGGTTACTCCATGGGCCGAATGACTAAGAGTTGCCGCGGCAAGCTCTACATCGACGACGCAGGGATGGGGTCCCGAGGCCGTTCAGTTGAATACGGGTACCGGGTCCCCTTTGGCGGAATTCACGTCTTCATTGGCAAGATCGGCGAACCGGGCCCTAAGCCGGGCACCTGCACCGACATCATCGAGACGGCTTAGCGTGCAAGCCCTTCCCAGGTTCAGCCCGCAGCAAGGCATGTTTTCGTAGGTGCCATCCGTGGAGCGGAGTATGAGGATGGACCGGCATCTGAAGGAGAAACCCCTATCCGTTCCGATGACGAGTCTTCAACCGGAGAGACCGAGTCGTTGTATCAGCTGCAGGACGGCCGGATTAGTGGAGGTTCCGATGGCAACAGTATTCCGAACCCCCTCGATCTGCCAAGCCGGGCCACGGTCTTCATGGCCGGTACACAACAAGCGCAACACTCTTCTACCGCCGCGGAAATGCTCTCCGGTTCAGCAACAGCAACGCCAGACGGAGTAGGGGGCTCGGCACCGCCTCCGGCTCAGGTTTTGTCTGATTTGTTCGACACCTTGGCAACATTGCTGGCAGCAGAGGTGGAGGCAGCAAACCAGAATCAGCACAACATGGAGATTGCGAAGCTGAAGGATCAGATAGCTCAGGCTAAGGCGGACTTGGCAGCAGAGAACGCCAGGATGGCTACAGAATGGGCCGAGTTAGAAGCTCAGGCCTACCGGCTTAGGCTGGATCAGAGTGCCTCAGATGATGTCATGAGCAGGAGATACCGGTCGCACCTCCCGCCGGGTTATGAGCCAAGGAACCTCTTCAACACACCAGGAGCGGGACTAGTAACCAGCCGGTGGTAAACCGGACTGAGGCACCGGGAACAGGAGCGACGGTTCAGCCGCGGGTGATGAACCCGCGTCGTCAGAACAACATTGTGCCACAGTACGTTCTGACGCCCCCGGGGCATTACTCCAACCTGTTGGATAACATTGTGGCCGCCGCTTCACGATTGGCAGCCCTCCCAACTGACGGCGAGTCACCAGCGGCAATTGAGACACGACGGGCTAGAGAGCTCCTTCAAACAGCTTTAAACCAACAGCAGGCTTATTCGCATAGTCGCGAGAGGATTCACTCCACACCCCGTCCGAGTCGGAGCTACACCAGGCACGTCGAGGATGAACCGGCCGTGTCAAGTAGTGCACGTCATCGTAACTCGCCACGAGGGAATAACCCGGCAGGTGGTGGTGCTAATACACATGATGTGGTGGATCATGGTCGTGCACGTCGAGAAGCCGAGTTAGCAGCACAGCATGCGGCTCGTCAGCTTACTCCGGTTCGCCATACCGCTTCAGTGAAGCCAGGTGTGGTCTTCAGTTCTTTGGGGGTGCCATGCCTCACCCCAGCCTTGCGCAATGTACGACTGCCCAAAGATTTCAAAGGCCCTCGCAAGGTACCCAATTACACCGCCTATTTGCAACCAGAGTCATGGGTTGAGAGTTATGAGATGGAAATGGAGATGCTGGATGTGGATGAAGCAGTGTGTGCTAAGTATTTCACCATGATATTGGAAGGAACGGCCCGTACCTGGTTAAAGAGCATACCGGCTAACTCCATTGCGTCATGGGCCGAGTTGAAGAGCCGGTTTATCCAGAATTTCAAGGATACATGTAAGCAGCCCATGTCAATTGTGGACCTAGCCGCTTGTGTTCAGGAAGAGGGGGAGTCTACGACCAATTGGGTGAAGCGAGTCTCAGCCATTCAGCATTCATCAAACCGCATCAACGTGGATACATCAGTTTTAACGTTGGAAGGCAATTGCCGGTTTATGGCATTAAAGCTGAAGCTAGGGAGGCTCAAACGTCACTGCAATGACATGTCAACCCTTATGGCTTCTTTTGGTGAAATATGCCGATTCAGATAGTACCAAAGACCCTGAGTCTGAGGATGAAAAATCGGGGAAGGGGAAAAAGAACGGCAATACCAAGGGGCAGCAGCATAATCCGGCAGGTCATGGGAATAATGGCAAGAGCAAGGCAGACAATAGTTTGGACTTTGTGGCCAATTTAAAGGATCGAGAAGAGGTGTCTAGAGGGGGGGGGGTGATTAGACACTAAGTGCTAAAAGTTGCAGTTTTTAAATTCTTTAGGTTGAAATGGAGTTCAGGCACAAGTTTAACAAACACAATACATATCAAGCAAGCATGCAAAGAGTATATGAGCAGCGGAAAGTAAAGCATGCAACTTGCAAGAATGTAAAGAGAAGGGTTTGGAAGATTAAAACGCAATTGGAGACACAGATGTTTCTGTCGTGGTTCCGATAGGTGGTGCTATCGTACATCCACGTTGATGGAGACTTCAACACATGAAGGGTAATGGTTGCGCGAGTCCACGAAGGGTCCACAAAGAAGCAACCTTGTCTATCCCACCATGGCCATCGCCCACGAAGGACTTGCCTCACTAGCAGTAGATCTTCACGAAGTAGGCAATCTCCTTGCCCTTACAAACTCCTTGGTTCAACTCCACAATCTTGTCGGAGCCTCCCAAGTGACACCTAGCCAATCTAGGAGACACCACTCTCCAAGAAGTAACAAATGGTGTGTTGATGATGAAATCCTTGCTCTTGTGCTTCAAATGATAGTCTCCCCAACACTCAACTCTCTCTCACAAGATTTGGATTTAGTGGAAAGAAGATTTGAGTGGAAAGCAACTTGGAGAAGGCTAGAGATCAAGATTCATATGGTAGGAATGGAATATCTTGGTCTCAACACAAGTGTCGGTGGTTCTCTCTCAGAAAATATAGGTTGGAAGTGTACGTTTGTTCTGATGGGTCTCTCCATGAATGAAGAGGAGGTGGAGGGGTATATATAGCCTCCACACAAAATCTAACCGTTACACATAACTTTCCAAACTCGGTGGGACCGAATGGTTAAACTCGGTCGGACCGATTCATCAAAGCTAGTGACCGTTAGGGTTTTCGGTGGGACCGATATGATTAGGGTTAGGGCATAACATAATCTCGGTGAGACCGATTACACAAACTCGGTGAGACCGATTTTGGTAATAAGCTAACCAAAGAGTTGGTCAGGTAAACTCGGTGGGACCGATCACTCATTTCGGTGAGACCGAAATGTTACAAAAGGGAACCAGAGAGTTTACATTGCAGTTTCGGTGGGACCGATCACAAGTTTTGGTGAGACCAAAAGTATTTCAATAGGCCACAGAGAGTTTGCAATCCCATCTCGGTGAGACCGAGATCCCTATCGGTGAGACCGATTTGCCTAGGGTTTGTGGCAGTGGCTATGACATTTGAAACTCGGTGGCGCCGGATAGAAAGAATCGGTGGGGCCGAGTTTAACTTTTGGTTTAGGTCATATGTGGATGTGAGAAGGTTCTTGAGGGTTTTGGAGCATATCACTAAGCATTTTGAGCAAGAACCTCATTAAGCAACACCTCATCCATCCTTGATAGTATTGGCTTTCCTATAGACTCAATGTGATCTTGGATCACTAAAATGGAAAATGTAGAGTCTTGAGCTTTGAGCTTGAGCCAATCCTTTGTCCTTAGCATCTTGAAGGGGTAACATCCTCTAGTCCATGCCACTTCACTGTTGAACTTATCTGAAACATACTAGATAAAAATGTTAGTCCAACAAGAGATATGTTGACATTAATTACCAAAACCACCTAGGGATCACTTGTGCTTTCAATCTCCCCCTTTTTGGTAATTGATGACAACATACATCAAAGCTTTAGATCAAGATATTAAGAGTAGTAAGTAAAGCTTTGGAAAGACATGTAACTTGCATAGGCTCCCCCTACATGTATGCAATCATGTGATTATGCAATATAGGAGCATGTGAATGCATAAACATGACAGAGTAAATAATGTGTTACATGTATCTTGGCTATATGCATCAGAGCAAATGATGAAAATATGAGAAATGTACCTTCATGCTCATGAGTCCTTCTTGCAAACAGTATGTACATCAGCAAGAAATTCTCATTCACATGACTATGATGCATATACTTACCTTGTGGTCTTGAGTTGGCTTAGGATGAGATGAACCTGCGTAAACAAGGTTAGATAACACAGATACACCTACTGGCTAGAGCAAACAAGAGAGACCACAAGAGTACCAAGACTGGGATGACATGTAAAATGAGTACTAAGTACCACATTGAATAAAGACATGTCCCCAAAGATAAAGATGTGTAATAAATTCAAGGATTTCCTTCCCTTAGATGTCTTGCTCCCCCTGAATCTAGCATGGGATGCTGGGAGAAGATGGGGAACAGGAAATCAGAGCTCAAAGGAAATAAACAGAACTAATGTAAACGAGCAAATATGAACATGTCTTTCCCCTCTTGAAGACATGTGACTTCTCTCCACTTGAACACCAAGCATCTGGGGTCCTTGATGATTACTCTTTCTCCCCTTGAGTATTCTCTCCCCCTATAGATATGATTAAGCTTTGATGTGATCTCTCTCTCCCCCTTTGACATCAATTTCCAAGAAGGATTCTTCTGGATTTTTCTCATGACGGGTTTGGTCCTTGAGTCACAGAACAAAGGAGCAAATTTGAGTAGGATGCTGGTCGAGGACAAGATTGATTGAGTGAAGCTGGATCAAAAAGAATTTAGAAACAAGTGGCAATATGTTTTTCCTGCAGTGAAATCGGTAGCACCGAGTTTGGTGTTTGGTGGCACCGAAAGGGTTCGGTTGGACCAAAGTAAACAGCCCGGTGTGACCGAGTTCATCACAGAGAAAACACTTGTCATCTCAGCTCACTAGACAAGTAAGATCTCACAAGGATTTGCAAGGAATTTAATGCAGAAGATGCAGAACAGAAAATAAAAGAGAAGAAACTAAAAAGAATCTAGATGAAGTTGAAGAGGGAAAGAAATATGCATGAGACAAATGCAAGAGCACAGAAAAGAACACAAGAGAACTTCATCTAGAATTGGGCGGTGACAAAGTCACCTATGTTAGAGTATATTGACTTAGGAGTCAAGTGAGATCACTTGATCTTTGGTCATACTCATCGTTTAAGCTCAAAATGGGGTTACCATTTTTTGTTAAAGCATCTTAATGTATTCACATCTTGTTGAGTTTCTTTATCCCATGACTTGGAGTAAAGCTTCTATAAGAGGGAATAACATACCTTGGGTGGTGGTGTTGATCATGATCATGTAGTTGAACTTGTGTGGGTTGCTCAAGGTTGATGTAGATCATCAAGAGTTGGGAGCACCACTTGGAGTTTGAGTTCATCTACCTACATGGGTTAGTTTTTGCAAGGAAGAGCACTTGTGTATCCAAAATGACAATCATGATAGAATTTGTCAAAGGATATGTTTGAATGGTTGCGTGCTTCCTTGTCTCCATCCACCATTGTGTAGCGACTTGGTGATATAGAATTTTCTCAAGATGTGAGTGAGTTGCAATCTCATATATTTCGATTCATCCAAGTACCTACACGGGTTAGATGGCATGCAAGGTGCAAATATATCCAAGACATAAGATAGTCAACATAAGAGAAATATCAAGGATTAGTCATAAGCTCATGTCTTGCATGTATTAAATGGAGTTCCTACTCCAAGTTTGAAGCATCAATGATGTTCAATTCACCTCTTAGACTGCAAAACACTTTCTCATCAAGTGGTTTGGTAAATATATCCGCCAATTGCTTATCGGTGCGAACATGCTTAAGATTAATGTCCCCTTTGGCAACATGATCTCGAATGAAATGATGACGAACTTCAATATGCTTAGTTCGAGAATGTTGCATGGGATTGTGAGCAATCTTAATAGCACTTTCATTGTCACAAAGCAATGGAACATGTTTCACATATATCCCATAATCTTTAAGAATTTGGGTCATCCAAAGTAATTGAGCACAACATGATCTAGCGGCAATGCATTCCTCATTGGCGGTGGATAAGGATACCGAGTTTTGTTTCTTGGAGGACCAAGAGACAAGAGATCTACCAAGAAATTGACAAGTACCCGAAGTTGACTTTCTATCAACCTTGTCACCGGCATAGTCCGAATCGAAGTAGCCAACAAGATCAAAGGAAGCCCTCTTTGGATACCAAATGCCAAAATTTGGTGTATGGATTAAGTATCTCACTATCCTTTTCACAGCCTTAAGATGACATTCTTTAGGAGCAGCTTGATATCGTGCACACATGCACACACTTAGCATAATATCGGGATGTGAAGCACATAGATATAACAATGAACCAATCATAGAGCGATAAACCTTTTGATCAACCGGTTCACCATCTTTGGTTAAATCAAGATGTCCGCTAGTAGGCATGGGTGTAGCCATACCTTTGCATTCTTGCATATTGAACTTCTTGAATAAGTCCTTGGTGTACTTTGTTTGAGATACAAAGGTGCCTTCCTTAGTTTGCTTGATTTGCAAACCGAGAAAGAATTTGAGTTCACTCATCATTGACATCTCAAACTTCTCCGACATTAGCTTTCCAAACTTTTCACTAAAATGAGGGTTAGTTGATCCAAATATAATATCATCGACATAAATTTGGCATACAGATAGTTCTCCATTAACCCTTTTAGTAAAGAGAGTAGAATATATTTTTCCAATTTCAAAGCCTTTTTCAATCAGAAACTTGGTCAAGCATTTATGCCATGCTCTAGGAGCTTGTTTAAGACCATAAAGAGCTTTGTGAAGTTTGTAAACATGATTAGGTTTCTTCGGATTGACAAATCCGGGAGGTTGCTTAACATAAACTTCCTCCTCTATTTCACCATTCAGAAAAGCACTTTTAATGTCCATTTGGTACAAGGTGATATCATGATGATTAGCATAGGCAAGTAAGATGCGAATGGACTCAAGTCTAGCAACGGGGGCATATGTCTCACCATAGTCCATACCTTCGACTTGAGTGTAGCCTTGGGTGACTAGGCGTGCTTTGTTGCGGACAACTTGACCATCTTCATCTTGCTTGTTGTGAAACACCCATTTTGTACCAATGATGTTGTGGTTGTTGTCGGGCTTTTCAACCAATGTACACACTTGATTTCTCTCAAAGTTGTGTAGCTCTTCATGCATAGCGTTTATCCAATCCGGATCTTCCAATGCTTCTTCAACCTTCATAGGTTCAATGCGAGAGATGAATGAGTAATGTTCACAAAAGTAAGCTAAACGAGTTTTTGAGCGAGTGATTCTCCCGGTTTGGATATCATTGTAGATTTGCTCGACGGATGATCTTTAGCAATTCTTGCTCAAACTCGTGAAAGCTTTTTCTTGGATCTTGGTAGAACATCTTCTTCATCTTGTTGTTCTTCTTGGCCTTCTTCATTGCTGACATTGTCATTCTCTTGTCGTGGTGGAGAAGGAGGTTGTTGGCGTTCCTCTTGATGCACTTCCTCGTTTTCTTCATCTTGATGTGTCCCACTTGTGGATGTTTCCGTATCAACTCTTGGTTCACCTTGTCGTGATGTAGAAGCTTCCACTTGGACGGACGACGTACTCTCCTTTACCTCCGTTGGACGAATCATGCCAATAGACAAGTCTTGGATTGCTTTCGAAGGGTCTTTGTCTCCTACATCAATTGGCAATTGATCTACTTGCGAGCCGTTAGATTCATCAAACTTCACACCTACCGTCTCTTCAACCTTTTGGGTGAAATTATTGTAGACATGGTATGTGTGAGAGTTTGAGCCATAACCAAGTAGAAAATCTTCATGAGACTTAGGAGCAAATTTAGAATGACGATGCTTATCAAGAATGTAGCACTTTGAGCTGAATACTCGAAAGTATCCAACTTGTGGTTTGTTACCGTTGAGGAGCTCGTATGCCGTCTTGCCGAGTAGCTTGTGAAGATACAAGCGATTTGTTGCACGACAAGCTGTCTCTCAATCGCTTCCGCCCAAAAGTGTTTTGGCGTCTTGTACTCATCAAGCATCGCTCTTGCCATCTCAATAAGAGTCCGGTTCTTCCTCTCAACGACTCCATTTTTTTGAGGTGTGTACGTAGCCGAGAACTCATGTGAAATCCCTTCTTCGTCAAGAAAGGTATCCACATTTGTATTCTTGAACTCCGTTCCGTTGTCACTTCGAACCTTCTTGATCTTCACGTCAAATTGATTTTGGGCCTTCCTAGCGAAGCTTTTGAAGATCTTTTGGACCTGCGATTTGTCATCAAGAAAGAACATCCACGTAAATCTTGAAAAATCATCAACTATAACTAGACCAAAAGAATTTCCACCGAGACTTTTGTAAGCATTAGGACCAAAAAGATCCATGTGAAGTAGCTCGAGTGGTCTCCTTGTGGTCATGATGTTCTTCATGGGATGCCTTCCTCCAACTTGTTTACCTGCTTGACAAGCACTGCAAAGTCTATCCTTATCAAATATAACATGTTTTACTCCAAGGATATGATCACCTTTAATAAGCTTGTCAAGGTTTCGCATACCAACATGACCTAATCGTCTATGTCATAACCAACCTTTAGAGGATTTAGCAATTAAGCAAGTTCTAGGTTGAGCCTTTTTAGTTAAATCAACAATGTAAAGATCACCTCTACGTATACCAGTAAACACCAATTTACGATTGTCTCTATGAAACACTTGGCAATCTACTTCAGTGAATAGAACATTGAAACCGAAATCAGCAAGTCTAGATACTGAAAGTAAGTTGTACCCAAGAGATTCACGAGCATGACATTTTGTATGGAGCTATCATGTGAGATGGCCACCTTACCTAGGCCAACTACCTTACCCTTTGAGTTATCACCAAAGGTGACATATTTTTGAGGGCCGTTGTTTTTAGAAAGCTCACGGAACATATCTTTATCTCTGGTCATATGATCAGTACATCCACTATCGAGAACCCATTCCTTTCCTCCAGCCATGTAGCCGCGAAGGTTTGCCATAAGACCAAAGTGTCTCATTGCATCATCAAGGTCATAGTCACTATCATCATCATCTTCATCAGGGTATCCATGTTCAACATCATCTTGTGATTGATCAATTCCTAGAGAGGGTAATTCATTAGATAAATGATCATTTCTATAGTTATCTTCATGAATTCTAATAGCTCTGGAAATGATTTTGCTAATGATTCCAACATCTCCTTTGGCACTCGTAATATTAGTGAGCTCAAATAAGCAGTCACCAAAATTGGGATCATTGGAACTCATCTTAATCAAGGCAATGGATTTATGGAGAATTTCATCTAGATCTTTCAAGGAATAATTTGGAAAGAGTTCCTCAAGAAATTTCCATATGGTGTAGGCACACTTAAGAGTAGGCAAACATCCAATCAAGTTTCTAGGAAAGCCTCTAGTGATAAGATTAACAGTTCTAAGGTTGCGGATCATGTCAATAGACTCATCAAGGGTAGGTAGCAAAGGATCAACATGAGGTGCACAAGGACTAGCAAAGTACTTGTTCAAATGATATTCATTGAAAATATCAAGCATTTCATTTTCCACTCATGAAAATATTCTCCATTAAGAATAGGCACTCTACGTCTAATACTCCCCAAAGTAGACTCATCCATCTTCCTCCAATGGTGCTTAAACCAAAGCAATGGAGACCAATGCTCTGATACCAATTGAAAGGATCGAGAAGAGGTGTCTAGAGGGGGGGTGATTAGACACTAAGTGCTAAAAGTTATAGTTTTTAAATTCTTTAGATTGAAATGGAGTTTAGGCACAAGTTTAACAAACACAATACATATCAAGCAAGCATGCAAAGAGTATATGAGCAGCAGAAAGTAAAGCATGCAACTTGCAAGAATATATAGAGAAGGGTTTGGAAGATTCAAACGCAATTGGAGACACATATGTTTTATTCATGGTTCTGATAGGTGGTGCTATTGTACAACCACGTTGATGGAGAGTTCAACCCATGAAGGGTAACGATTGCGCGAGTCCACGGAGGGCTCCACCCACGAAGGGTCCATGAAGAAGCAACCTTGTCTATCCCACCATGGCCATCGCCCACGAAGGACTTGCCTCACTAGCGGTAGATCTTCACGAAGTAGGCGATCTCCTTGCCCTTACAAACTCCTTGGTTCAAATCCCACAATCTTGTCAGAGGCTCCCAAGTGACACCTAGCCAATCTAGGAGGCACCACTCTCCAAGAAGTAACAAATGGTGTGTCGATGATGAACTCCTTGCTCTTGTGCTTCAAATGATAGTCTCCCCAACACTCAACTCTCTCTCAGAGGATTTGGATTTGGTGGAAAGAAGATTTGAGTGGAAAGCAACTTGGGGAAGGCTAGAGATCAAGATTCATATGGTAGGAATGGAATATCTTGGTCTCAACACAAGTGTAGGTGGTTCTCTCTCAGAAAATATAGGTTGGAAGTGTAGGTTTGTTCTGATGGCTCTCTCCATGAATGAAGAGGAGGTGGAGGGGTATATATAGCCTCCACACAAAATCAAACCGTTACACATAACTTTCCAAAGTTGGTGGGACCGAATGGTTAAACTCGGTCGGACCGATTCAACAAAGCTAGTGACCGTTAGGGTTTTCGGTGGGACCGATATGATTAGGGTTAGGGCATAACGTAATCTCGGTGAGACCGATTACACAAACTCGGTGAGACCGATTTTGGCAATAAGCTAACCAGAGAGTTGGTCAGGTAAACTCGGTGGGACCGATCGCTCATTTCGGTGTGATCGATATGTTACAAAAGGGAACCAGAGAGTTTACATTGCAGTTTCGGTGGGACCGATCGTAAGTTTCGGTGAGACCAAAAGTATTGCAATAGGCCACAGAGAGTTTGCAATCCCATCTCGGTGACACCGATGTCCCTATCAGTGAGATCGATTTGCCTAGGGTTTGTGGCAGTGGCTATGGCATTTGAATCTCGGTGGCGCCGGATAGAAAGAATCAGTGGGGCCGAGTTTAACTTTTGGTTTAGGTCATATGTGGATGTGAGAAGGTTGTTGAGGGTTTTGGAGCATATCACTAAGCATTTTGAGCAAGAACCTCATTAAGTAACACCTCATCCCTCCTTGATAGTATTGGCTTTCCTATAGACTCAATGTGATCTTGGATCACTAAAATGGAAAATGTAGAGTCTTGAGCTTTGAGCTTGAGTCAATCCTTTGTCCTTAGCATCTTGAAGGGGTTTCACATCCTCTAGTCCATGCCACTTCACTGTTGAACTTATCTAAAACATACTAGATAAAAATGTTAGTCCAACAAGAGATATCTTGACATTAATTACCAAAACCACCTAGGGAGCACTTGTGCTTTCGCCAACACCAATGCTTAGGATAATGGTCAGCGTCGTAAGGGTAAACCGCCCCAGAGGGGCGGAGGCTCATGCCCCAATTTGGAGCGCCTGTTAAATCAACCTTGTCCAAAGCATGGATCGAAGGAGAGGCCAGCTTCACATCTTCGGAAGGATTGTTTCATCATGCGAGAGTTCAAAAACTCCAATATGTTTCAATATGACAATGGCCCGCACGGCGGTTCAGGAGGTGGTTTTCATGGGCTGGGTTATGGAGGCAGCAGCTCCGGTTCAAGATTCCAAGGCAATCAAACCGGACATGGCCATCAAGGGAACCAGGGCAATCAGGGAGGTTATAACCATCAGGGGAATCAGCAGCAGCAACAGTCGGGTTATCAAAGCAATCCGAAGTAGTTGAATAGTGGGCAGTATCATGTCTTCACCACTAGCTTGTGTAAGTGTGATCAGAAGCTTCAAAAGAGGGTCGTGAACTCTGTTGAACCATCAGTGCCTCAGTATTTGCGCTGGTTTGAGCAACCAATTTTATGGAGTCGATAGGATGACCCACCCCGGGTTGATAATCCGGGTCATCTGGCCTTAGTGGTGGCACCTCAAGTTGGGGGGGTATAAGTTCACCAACACTACAAAAAAATGACACATCCGTGACATTTTGGGCCGAACGAAATTTTTTCTGTCATACATATGACACTTCTATGACGATAATTGTGACAAAACCCGGTATGATCATATATGTGGTGGGCTCCTACTTCTATGAGAGAAAATCATGACAGAAAATGGGCTTTTCGTCCTGGGCGGTCCGGAGACGCAGCTGCATGGCATTCTTTGGGCCGTCCATGACAGAAAAAACCGTGGTAGAAGTGAGGGGGAGGAAAATTTCGGGGAGTTCCCCATTACGGTGGGAGGTCGGGGGCTGAGCGGTGCGCGTTTCTCTCGTACACGTATGCGCATGTGTGCGAGGCGTTGGCTCTAATTGAACCCGAGCGAGGCGTTGGTCTCTAACTGAACCCGAGCAATTGCACTGCAGGCTACGCATTACTGAACTTGAGCGATCGATCGATGGCTGTTAACTGAACCCGATCGAGCGATTCCTTCACTACTGCTGCTAACTGAAGCCGATCGATTGGATGAACAGTGAGAGTTGCGGGGGGGGGGGGTGGATGAACAGTGAGCGGTGGTATTGCCTATGGATGAACAGGATCCCGTGGTGTGGAGGGCTAGATCAACAGTAGACGGTGGATGGGTGCCCGTGGAGGGGTGGTTGAACAGGACCCCGTGGTGTGGAGGGCTGGATGAACAGTAGATGGTGGAGGGGTGCCCGTGGAGGGGTGGTTGAACAGTAGCCGGTGGAGTAGCGTGCGGTGGAGGCTGGATGAACAGGAGCCCGTGGAGGCTGGAGGAGGTCAACGGTAGCCCATGGAGGCTGGAGGAGGTCGACGGTGGAGATGAACAGTATCCCGTGGAGACCCGTTTTGCGGTACGCCACACTCCTCCTGATGAACAGGACCCCCGTTTCGACCGTAGGAGGTCTGTTTCATCCGTTTTGCGGTACGCCACACCCCTCCCAATCAATAGGACCCTGTTCTGAATGTAGGAGGTCCGTTTCCTCCGTTTTGCGGTACGCCGGGCCTCGTTTCCATCGCCTGTTCCATCCAAGCCCGCCCGATGAACATGACCACGCATTCCGTTCCGACCTAGCCGGTTGGCTCCCACGCGTTTCGTTGCCTCCCGATGAACACGACGCATTTCGTTGCCTCCCCATGAACATGACGCATTTTGTTGCCTCCCCATGAACACGACGCATTCCGTTGCCTCCCCATGAACACGACAACGACATTGTTTCTCCGTTCCGACCCAGCCATGTACATGAGCCCTAGCCGTACGTATGCGCGAGTAGGCGTTCGAGACCCCGCCCGTATGTACACATACGTGGCCGTATTTTCTTTCTTGCACCTTGGCCGTTGTATGTACGTGTACATGCTATGTGCACGCCTCTA
This sequence comes from Triticum aestivum, assembly GCF_018294505.1. NCBI lineage: Eukaryota > Viridiplantae > Streptophyta > Magnoliopsida > Poales > Poaceae > Triticum > Triticum aestivum. The sequence goes on from NC_057803.1 coordinate 453,085,860, forward strand.
CTACGACACACACGCGCCTCTACTACGACACGTGCGCACCTCTACATCCACCAGTATATATGTACGTACACGTTCGGGACCAGAATGACAACGCTACGTACGCTTCGACCAGGTGGGTCCCGACTGTCAGGCACTTCCTTGCGTGCGAAGATGTAGCTGGTGGGTCCCAGCAGTCAAGGGGCGAATCATTTTTTTGCCCGGACGCACTTCCTTGCGTGTGAAGATGTAGCTGGTGGGTCCCAGCAGTCAGGGGGGCGGATCGTTTTTTTTGCCCGGACGCACTTCCTTGCATGTGAAGATGTAGCTGGTGGGTCCCAGCAGTCAGGGGGAAACGTTTTTTTCGCGAAATACGGTGGCCCGCCCGGTGGGTCCCCACTATCAGGTGGAGGAATCATTATTTTGCGTGTAATAAGGAGGCACTTCCTTGCTGCGGCCGTGGACCCAAGTGTTAGCCTCTCCACGTACAGTCCACGTCCGATGGAAGTCATTCCTTGACCACGTTGACCACGCCGAGCCGAGAGCACCACGGCGGTGGACGATAGCGAGGACTAGGAAGGGGACAACTCGGAGCCGGGGAAGATGCAACAGTGGATGCCCACGCGAAGAGGAGTACGAGGGTTCACTAGTTCGGCTGCGGTGTGAGGCTGCTGTCGCCGCAGAATAACAGGGGGTATGGGTGAGTAGAGGGATGGCCTGGCCAGCGGTGGGAGTAGTAGGGGGCGGTGAGGCCTCCGTGGCATCACAGCCGGCCATGGGAGGCAGGAGCACGCGGCACGACCGGCGCTGGTTTGGGCGGCTGGAGCAAGAAGACCAGAGGTTGAAGAAGCACTACGGTCGTTGGATGAACATCGTACGGTAACAGGAGCTAGAATCGTTCATATTGACTAAGTTTACAAAGCCCTCCATCCTCGTCAACTTGGTAGGCCCACAAGTCAGCCTCCCACTATGTTGGGTTCCAGCTGGCAGGGGGAATATTCATTTTTTTCTGCGTAATAAGGAGGCACTTCCTTGCATGCAAAGATATCTGGTGGGTCTGACATGTTAGTGGGGGGCACGTTATTTTCACGAAATACAGAGGCCCTTCTGGTGGGTCCCAGATATCAGGTGGAGGAATCATTATTTTGCGCGTAATAAGGAGGCATTTCCTTGTGTGTGGCCGTGGACCCATCTGTCAGCCTCTCCACGCACAATCTACTTCCGATGGTGTCGTTCGTTGATCACGTTGACCACGCCGCCCCGAGCGCATCCAAGGTGGTGGACGACGACGAGGCCTCGGACATCAACGATCCGGAGATGGGAAGACGCGGGAGTAGAGTCGCAGACGGAGAGGTGTACGAGGGTTAACTCGTTCTAGTGTGGTGTGGTTCGGCAGTCGGTGGAGCAGAACAGGAGGTGTGGAGGGGTGGAGGGATGGCCTGGCCAACGATGGAGTAGCGCTTCATAGCGAAGCGTGCTAAGCAGAGCTGCTAGCAGCAGGAGACGAGAGGTGGTCCCGGCGGCGCTGGAGGAAGAAGACGAGAGATTGAAGATGGATGCCGGTCGTTGGATGTAAATCCAACGACTAACATGTAGAATCATTTGCTGACTAAATTGACAACGACTTGCGTTGGCTTCGACCTATTGGCCCACATTTTAGCCTCCAAAAATGTGGCATGTATTCAACCCATTTTTTCAGAATTTACAGTCTTTTTTTTGCGCGGTAATTTACAGTCAATTTGATCTTTTTTTTGAATTACAGCCATTAGCTGGGCTGGGTGAACAAATAATGTAGCGTCCATGCGTCCTAAAAAATTACAGGCCATTTGCACTTTCTCGAAATACATGATTTTGCTGGGCTGATTCTAATTATAATGTTGGGTTGGGCCAGCAATGTTATCAAAAAATAAAAAGGGGCTGAGCATTTTGTGATAAATATATTTAAATAATAAGTGATATTATTACATTCGTCATTAAATCTTACCAAGCTTTTGTACACAATCACTAGTGCCAAAACAATCCAGGATTTTATTTGTTAAGAAATTATTTTTATAAGTTAATAAGATGTGGGATATTGTTTTCTTACATATGTAAGTATCTGTTAAATATATGATGACAATAAAAATAGTATATAATAACATATAAAATAATTTAAATATACATAATATAGTTAGAAGGGAAACATAAGTTGGACCTGGCGTTCCTATTCTTATAAAGAAAAATAGAACAGACCTCTGCGTTTTCTTCAAAAAAATACATAAATTGGGCTGCCAAAAATAAAACCTCGGATGGGAGGTCCATAGGCCGGTTGATACATGACAGCCCTAAGAAAATACAAATAGGCCTATGGACCTCCCATCCGAGGTCGTGGGCTGCGCATGTTAAAAATGAAAGCCTAGACGGGGCAGCCCAAAACCACGTCCAACACTAGTCAAAACTTCGTCCCTCGTTTTCTCTTTGTTTCGCACACTCGACATTGTGTGGGCATTTTGACTGTGCATCATATGAAGATGTGCTATGCATGAATGTTGATCAGCATGATGTTAACTGGCTAGTAGTTCCATTTTCGACCATGAATAAAACTTCCAACATGATGTTAACCCTGTTTGAAAAGGCCGTGTTAATATAAATGCTCTGCCTCTGAAAGTTGCAGTTTCTTATCTGAAACTGAACTTGCAGTTTCTTATCTGAAACTGAAACTTGCAGTTTGTTCTCTGAGAATCACATTGTCTGCACTTTTATACTCCTATAAAACTACATTTTTTTAAGTGCTAAAAATATATCTCTAGAATTCATAAAATACTTCATATGCTCAATACTGCAAATATGAAATTCAAAAGACATTCATATCTGAAAGTACTCTCAAAATACACAACACAAAATACAATTCACAACCTGCAAATACTGACAACCCTAAGCTCCTTCTGACAATTCACAACCTGCCCGACTATTGGGCTGGGGGGGCAGCCCCCTCCTATTCCTCGGCGGCAGACAGCCGCCCCGTGAGATGATGTGAACGGTGAGGGAGACGATGGTGGGGAAGCATCGTCGGGCCAACTGCTTTTCTCCTCTTGCAGTTGGGTTCGGTCGATGTAGACTCCACCGGCTCGCTCTGGCAGGACACCCTCACAAACGGCACCCTGTAGATGCTCGATCCTTCAATCTCTGGTGGATGCTCCATCTGGGATCGGTACTCCCACCACCGCTCCCTCACGATCGGATTCGGTGAATCCGTTTGCTCCATTGCCCAGAGGAGCAGCTCTATGTACTCCAACGTGACTCCCTCCGGGAGTATCATCGCCTTTTCGCTCTGTTGCAGATATTTGGCCATGGATGTCACCGTCGCCGCTAGTTGGTCCTTGTTGTCAAACCAAGATGTATCTCCAACATCCTAGCTAGCTTCACAGGGTCACCGTCTGCGATCCTCACGTATCGGTTGTACTCCTCCATCGATCTACTTCTCCACAGCACCTTCACTCGCCGGTGGTGGTTTTTGAATGGAAGAGGAGAGGAGCAGCGCTGGTTTTGGATTAGAATGGGAGAGGAGCGATGCTGGTTTTAGACTGGAACATGAGAGGAGGGGTGGTGGTTTTGAAATGGAAGAGGAGAGGAGCGGCGCTGCATTTAGATTGGAACAGGAGAGGAGCGGCGGTGGTTTAAGAGGAGAAGATAATTAAATCACCACATATTAGTCCCATTTTTATTAGTCCTGCAATAATTAAATCACCACATATTACACTGATTCCGCTGCTCGTTGTGTACGCTAATTGGGAGAAATAAATACCCAGTCGTAGCATGCACTAGGGATGTGCGCGTGAGGCTTGCATGCGGAGGGAGGCGAGACGATTCAATTAATTAATGCCGCTCCTACTCATCCCCGCACGTCCTTCAATACTATGGCGGTTCACTCCTAGTTGTCCCGTCCATTCACATTATGGCAGTTCCACTAATCCTAACCCTCCTCCCAAATCCATGGTGTCCCAAATCTCCACGATCGGCGGTGAGTACAAGGTTAGAACCATCATCGGCGATGAGTTCAACGTCATCTACACCCGTTCTTCTGCGACGGTGAAAGGATACCTTTCTCGCTTCAGACGCATATTCGAAGTCTTAGATGATGAGTGGGTCGCTGGGCTAGATGTTGAGTACACCACAGTCCTGGGACCAGAGAAGGATCTAAAGGATGAAGAGAGGAAGAAGCCCACCATGATCCAGGTTTGCGTGCATGACTTATGCTTGGTCTACCACATATGCCATGCCGATGTTGAGTGCCAGGATTTTAAGGACTTCCTCGAGAGCAACCTAGTCAAATTCGTTACTATAGACTTTGGTAATGACAAAGAAGTCCTGCGTCGGATAGGCCTCGTTGTAAGCAACACCTTCGACCTCCAGAAGAATCGGCTGGTGTCCTCTCGTCAGCCTTCAATGTTGACCCTGGCAGGAGCCATGGTTCATCCTTCGTACGGTAAACTGGAGAAACCTCCATACACGTTTCATCGTCATGCATGGCAGCGGAATGTACTAGATATAGACCACATCCACTATAATGCAATGGATGGCTACCTTTTCTTCAATATCTACAAGGGTTGGATGAAGAGCAACAACCAAGTGTGCGGTTCAAGGAAAGAAGTATTGGCCAAGAGGAAGAGGGACAAGGACAAAGTCGAGGACATGGACGAGGACTCCGAGTAAGGTGGCAGTGTCGTTGCTCATGGTGGTTCTAATGTAGTGTCTATCGGAATAGTTGCAAAGTTTAATTTCAGGTGTGCTTAGTTTAATTTGAGGGGTGTGTTGTGCTGAGCCCCCAGTAGAACTATGTTATGTTTCTTCTTGTTACTTTAACTCTTCAGTACGTACATACTAGTATTTCTTACATTTCATCTTTTACTTGGTATAGTACTACAACTCATTTCTTCACATTATATACGTACAATATATATGGCCAACATCATATAGCCAGCAGTTTAGTTGTCAAAGAATTTCAGGGTGCTTAGTTTTGTCAAAGAATTCCAAGATGCTTAGAGGGTGCTTGGATCCAAGGGACTTACTTTAGTCTGACTAAAAATAGTCTCTTTAATATGCTAAATTTCCAAGCACCCCCCACTACTTTTAGTCATGGGACTAAAACGTATCCAAGCACCCTCTTAGTTTTATTTGAGGGGTGGGTTGTGCTGGACACCATTATTGTGACTAGCCTTTTTAATAGTACCATATGCATAATTTGGCGACGAGCGCTCTGTATATATGTACCACCTTTTTTTTAATTTCAAGTTTTGCTCCATGGCGCAATCCATCAATACTACTGTTGTAAAAAAGTGTTCATTTTTTAAAAGGCTAGAGGGCGGGGCAGTCTAGCTTGGTCGGTTTCACGAGAGGCGAGGACCTTTGTGATTTGACGGCTCATTACTGCTGGAAGGCAGGGCCTTGTGATTTGACTGCTCATATAGATGCGTCGATGACCTGATCGAGGAGGAGCAAAGAACCGTACGGTATACTCAAGTTTTCCACTGGAGTAGTACTGCGACGGAGGAGCACGAAACACGGCAGCCCAGTGCCATATGGCGATAAAAATGATCTAATTTGCTACTCATCTCATTGTTAGCATTGTTCTATACATTCCCTCAAAAAACCATTGTTCTATTCATGCCTCGCAGAGAACATGACACGTGCGGCGAAACACCCGAAGCAAAAGATGAAACACAGGAGCAAAAGAAGAAGGAAGATTATCACCCCAAATGATCTAATTCGCCGCAGAGTCGTAACTGCTTCTTCATCGCCACCACGACCTCCATCTCCCTACGCGTCTCCTCTGCCATCTTATTCATTCTATCCATGACGCGGGATTTATCGACGCGAGCCTTCATCATCAGTTCCACGGCCGCATTACGTACCTTGACAGCTGCCGGGTGCTCGATGCGGAGCTTCGCCAACTCCTCCTTCTGTTCCATGACGAGGGTCTGCAGCATCTTCATTGAGGAACTACTATTCTCATGCAGCTTCTTCCAGCCGGTGTTCTTCTCCTTCAACGGGTCGATCTCGTGGCAGAGCTTCCCCTTGTCCTCCTGAAGTCGCAGGATTTCGCCGGTCGCCTTCTTCTTCGAAGCAATGCTCTTCTTCAGCAGCATCACCAAGCCGGCGGTCAACTCCCCCTGCTGATTGAGCTCAGCGGGCTTGTCGTCAAGGCTCTCCTTTAGCAACTCCATCAAGCCTTGGATGAACTCCTTCTGCTTATTGAGGTGCTTATTGAGCTGATCGAGCATGCCGTCGAGGGATAACGACTCCAGCTCCGCTGGCTCGGCATGTTTGCCTCCGTGGCTAGGGCGCTCCTGGGAGCCAGCGCCTGCCCGTGAGAGATCTTTCGAGGTGTCTGCGTGGCAGCGAGCCCTCTCTTTTTTCCGCAGCCTTGGTTGCCGCTCCCTTGTTACCAGTAGTTCTCGACCTAGAGCTTTGCTCATCGGCCATGGCAACGACGGACGAAGAAGAAGCACTTATGAGGAGGAAAGGTAGAGTAACTTTCAGTTAGGTAGTTCCCCTTTTTATAACCTAAGTACTAGCACTAGTACTAATACCTGCATAGTGAGAACACGTTCAGGTTTGGTACGTAGTAGTAGGTGTGAGCAGGCTTTCGAATGTGATGGGAACAAGGTAAAGATTAATTGATGGTTTTGGTTTCGAGGCTCGAAACGGCTCTCGATGAGTTTAGCAGAACATAAATTTCAAGTACTACACTTCTCAAATGCATAAATATTATGTTACTGTAAAAAATTGGCACAAAATATGAAGGAGACCAATGGAAGTACTACTAGCAACCCACGATTTAACTACTCGCATGTGCGCAGTGGGGTAATAATGTCTTTCTTTCGCCCTCACGTCCACTCAATTTGCATGCGCTGTATTAATTGACCATCAATGAAGTGAACGACTTTACACGCATCAAATTATCACATGGGGTGGATCTTGGTACAAAATTGCGTCCTCCCGTGTACCCGCGTGTGTGTGCGAGGGAATAAGTGCGAGCGTGGCGTGCGTGCACATCTTCGCTTCGTGCATGTACCGCCAGTATGGCTCAGGGAGGATGAGTACATTCTTCTGGAACCAGCAGCACGTCACTGTGATCAATCCACGCAAGGAGGTCGCGACAACGCCTCCACATGTGCCACGTGGCTTCATGAACTGTAATAGAGACACTCTGTAGCGTGCCATTGGTATTCTAATTTACGTGTTTTGCACATACTCGAAGTACTAGTAAGGTACATGTGCATTGCACGCATCAGATTTTGCAACCAAATTATGAATAAATATCACACTATAGCATGTAAGCTCTGAGTCATATATGCCTGATGTAGCCCTTCGTTTAATTCTTATAGTTCATCTTATTCAAAATCAATTAGTTTTTATAAAAAAAGCTAAGAACACGGGAATAGGAAAAACATGGCATTATAGTGGAATGTCGTCTTGAATCCTACAGGATTGTACGAGCGCTTGATTGTGCATAGAAAAAACGTAGAATTCTTTCAAAGAGGTTTGAGTGGATGGGATGTTTCCTATGAAATCTAGTGCAAATGAATCTTATGGAAAAATTCCTATGGTTTACAATCCTACGAATCAAACAACCAAGATAGGAAAAATTCCTAATGATTAGAATCCTTCAAAATTCCTTTGAGAATCCTTTGAATCAAAGAAGCCCTTAATCTATTTTATGATTCGTGGAATTGTGCGTTGTAAATCATAAAGTAAAAATAAATAGTGGCAATTCAACTAGAAAAAAAGTTTGGGCAGCTATGATACGGAAGATTCTAGAACAAAAGAGAACCACTGTTGTTTTGAAGTTTGTGCATTATGCTTAAGTTCAACCATGCAGTCTGCTAGATTCTACATGTGGCAAAATCCGGTGGGGGGCTTGAAGAAGGTGTGAGGGGCAGAGTGGAGGGAGACTATGAAGGAATGCACAAGTGCGAGATCGATATTTAGAGAGAGGGGGCGAACACGTGCGCTATTGCGCGCAGTGGCGGAGCCATGAAAAATAAATGAGCTAGCGGGCCAAGCATTGCTACTCCTTTACGAGGAGGGTTAATTCATGAACTTAAACCATTTTTAGCAGTAATTGTCTAATGATCACATTCATATTAGCCTCGATATATAGTGATGTTAGGGGTGGAGGGGGCAGGGCCCTTACTGCCCCTGTCTTCGCCATTGTGCACGCATCTGAGAGATGAAGCGGAAGGCATGGATGATGAGAGGGGGACGTTGGATATATAATTAATGTGGGTGTATTAGCTATATATGTTAATCCTATATATAGAGGTATAGATTGATCGATGTGGACGTGGGAAAGAGGGTGAGACCTCACTGGATATATCGATTGATCAGTTTGTGTGTAAAACTATGAAAGACCTAGCTATATACACACATACATAGAGGAACATCGATTGTTGCGCATGCACACGTGAGAGATAAAGAATGCCCGATATGATGGAGAGGGGCATGTGTGTGGGTGTGTGCCTTCATGGGAGACCGACCTGAAGAAAAAGATTGCATGCGTGCGATGGATAATGCCGACTGGTAGTGTGTGTGCATGCATGCACGAGAGAAAGTTAGTGGTAGAATAATAAAGAGAAGACTACTGTGTGGGTGTAAAATAATAGGTGAGGTCATAATCAATGTAAAGTTGAATTCAAATATTTGAATAAGAGATCCTGATGTTTGAAACCCATGCATGCATGAATATAACGGAGATATGCGTGGTGTGGTTTGGAAACGAGCATGTTGTAATGTATACACATTAAACAAGGTCAGACTGATTTGAATTTGAGATACCGATGCAAGACATCATTTGGCCACGTCGCATCCGTGCATGGACACACTATTCTAATTGGAGATGATGGGCGGCTTTCGCATCACATATCTATATCTATACCCCTATATATATATTATATTTTATATTTTTTATATTGTGTGCGGGTAACTTTAACTTTGAAAGATGGTCGTTGGATGAGGCGAATCCGGTGGTCAAAAGATGGCAAATTTGAGCACTACTGGCCGTTGGATATCATCTAGATTCCACCAGATTTCGCTACATGTATAATCTAGAAGACTCCATGGTTGAACTTAAGCATAATGCACAAACATCAAAACACAAGCCCTTCTTATTTGTTCTAGAATCTTCCGTATCAGAATTGCCCAAATGTTTTTTCTACATGATTTGCCATTATTTGTTTTTACTTTATGTCCTACGACGCACAATTCCATGAATCTTAAAATAGATTAGCTTTCTTATAAAAAAATAGATGATTTTGAATGAAATGAACTATAAGAATCAAACGAACATCTACATCATGCATATATAACTCAAAGCTTGCATGCTATAATGTGGTATTTATTCATAATTTGGTTGCCAAATCTCATGCGTGCAATGCACGTGTACCTTACTCTAGTCTAAATGGTGTTTGTGTGTGTGTGTTGTGCGTGTTGAGGTGCAAATTGTCTTTTTTGGGGTACACGTTAAGCTTGTTCTTCCCAAATTTCAAGCCGCACCTTGTTATGCCGAAAATTCAAGCTAGCGTCTCTATCTATCGTGCTGCAAAACTCCTGCCTCTTCAACCCGCGCCTTGTTAGACCGAAATATTTAAGATATATCTTTGTCTCGTTGTGCTCCTAAAACTCCCTCCATCTCAACCCGCGCCTTGCTATTCCGAAATTACAGCGCGTGAAAACTCCCACCTCCCGTGAAATCCCGACACACAAAATGCCCGTGGTACCCCTGAACCGAAAGAACCGCCTCAAATTGGCGAGGGTACTTTCGTAACTTACCCCACATTTCGGACAAGCGCGTCTCTAAGCCTTGGTTCCCCACTGCCATCCCATCCGCCCACCCATTCGTACACCGAGGCAGCGACGGAACCCCACACCCTGCTCCGTCTGCCACCCAGCCGGAGCCTCTTCCCCAACGACGTCGTCCACAGCAACACCTCGATGTCCCTCATCCACCGTATCGGATGAGGATCCATCATCGATCTCATCGTCCCACCGGTTCAGCCACCCCGTCCTCCACCTCCAAGGAGTTGCCCCGATGTTCCCCTCGTCTTTCGCTCCACCTCCATTCCCACACCGCCGTATTCACCTGCACCACCGGAAGAGCATCATCATCACCGTTTCCTCGGATGAAGCTGCGGCCTAATCGGCGCCACCAAAGAGGTTGTACACTAATCGCCGCATTTTCTTCTTGATTCGATCTCATGGTGCTGCCCGCGCTCGGTCTCGAGCCGACACGGCGCGGCTCCATCCATGGCGACGTCGCCGGCCACTTCCTCCACGGCATCGCTCCCTCGGCGGCGACGTCCACATCAGTAGGAGTTGCTGCTGCTTTAGCTCTCGCTGGCGCTGCTGCTCTGCTCTTGCTCTCGGTCCTCTGCCTGGTCTGCTCTTGCTATTGCTCTTACTTGTGCTACTGCTCTTGCTTGCGATGCTACTCCGATTTAGCTACACTTCAGTCGACTGAATCAACTTTTGGGTCAGACGATTTCCAGGGGGTGGGGGGGCTCGCCAGGGTGAAGGAAGAACCAGCCACAGCGGGGAGGAGGGCTCTCCGGAGAGGTACCCCACTATCTATCTTAGGGTTCAGGATGGGGGAGGTGGTCGCCGGTGGTGGCGGGGCGTTGGCGGGGCAGTGGTGTGGGGATCGCCGGAGAAAAAGCTCGGCACGGGGGGCCTAGAGGGATGGCCAGGGCAGCGGCGGATCGGTGGTGGGGAGTGTTTTCGGGGCGGGCGGGCGGCGCACCGCTAGCCGCGGGGGGCTGCTGTTTGGCCAGTGGTGGCTGGCGGCTCAGGGGGTGGAGGTTGAAGATGAACCGCAGGCCCTTGATTTCGTATCCAACGGCTGCAAAATCGACTGACCAGAGATGAAAAAGTCAGTCGACCGACGTGTAGCCTCACCTTGCTAGTGCGTTCAGTTTCGACAGCAAAATTCAGTTTCGACAGCAAAATTCAGTTTCGACAGTTAAGTTCAGTTTTGACGGTTAAGTTCAGTTTCGACAGTTAAATTCAGTTTCGACAGTTAAGTTCAGAGATGAGCGGCTGATGTATTTTACATCTAGCACTTTGTGGTTATGTATTTTACGTCATGTATTGGAGATGTTATTACAATTCCACTCAGGTTAACGTTGTTCGTTGTCTCTCTTATCCTTCTTCAGCCTCGGCGTCGTACAACTCACCGGAGCTGCTCCAACAACGAAACCCTCCATCACAGCGGAGTAGTACCTCGGGCTCCATCTCTAGACGCCTAAGATCTTCTTCCCCTCCTCCGACAGCCAAGTCAGTCGGAGCATCCTCACCGGCTAACCCAATCACGCTGAGATCGACATGGCTTCGCCAAAGAGGTTGTACACTTGTTGCATCTCTTTTTTACTCTACATGTTATATATATTGTCCACTGAGCACTCGTAGTAACGGGAAATACGATTATTTTATCCTACTATATGACAAGCAGTGAGGTACCAGGCAACTTAGCTATCCGTGATGGACTCTCTTGAACGCCATCATTATTTATCTATGTGCATTTGAGCTGTGCATTTGTCGATGGGCCTGGGAGTTGAGCTAGTATGGCAGTGGCCTGGGTCCAAAGTAATAGATGTAGCACAAAAACATTTTTTTAGTGTAGGATTTTCCTTGCTCAAGCCTGCCTACTAGAATCGCCAGTGCTTGAAAGGAAAAGTGAATGAAAAACATCGGAATTGGAAAGTTTCCTATGGTACTACTTTTCATGAATTTGGTGCAAAGGAATGGAGCAAAGGAAAATTGTAGGATTTGTTCCTTCAGTGTCTCCTTGAAAGAAAAACCGTAGGAATTCTAATTTCCACTTCTCCTTCTTTTCATATTCCTATTCATCAGGCACAAGACTAAGAGATAGTAGCATGATAGCATTATAACCGTACATTTTCTTGTGGTTTGACTTAATCTCACCATGCTTTTTTGCATCCTGTGATCTTCCAATTGTTGTGAATCAAACACCCAGATTGGCAGAAATCCTGTGTTTTTAAATTCTCTATTTTGCACGTGCATTCCTATCCTATTCCTGTCTATTTCCTATCCCTGCATTGTTAGAATCCTCAAATTCAAACAAGCCCTTACTCAATTACTTCTGTTACAGATATGTGTCAAAGAAAACCTTGTGTGGTTTGTCCTGCTCCTGCGGCGCTATGTTCCACCCCGCTCAGCTGCTCCAACGATGGAAGGGTTCACCACAGCAGGGATCCACTCTCTAGACTGTCTTTCGCCGCCTCAGATCTTCTTCCCCGCCGCCGGCAGCCACGGCAACTGCATTACCATCATCAACTGAGCAGATGACCTTGAGGACTACACGGGTCCGCAAGAGAGGTCGCACTCTTCCGTGTCTGCTTACGTTATGCGTCGCTTAATATGATGACATGCTACATTATCGTCGTGTTCACCTATTAGACTCCGAGTCAGGTCCAAACTAATGCTGAAACTTGAGTTTTTAAATGGTTGTGGGGTACATATTGGGGCAGCAATCAGTACTATCTGTCTACTATCTGGTTAATCTCCGGTGTCTACTATGAGTTTCATGTTGGGTGCAAACAAACATTAAAGGAGCCATTATCTGTATTTTTAACTAAAGCTATTATCTGCCTGCTATCATTGGTTTTGGGTCTATCCACAGTTTGCTACCATCACTCTGGATTTGTGCATGCACTCCTTACATAATCTCACTATGTTTTATTCCTATGCATGCCAGTTATTGTACACAATGGAACTGATCATGTAGAGCAAAAGAGACGAGCCTTGCGTGGCAATAAAATTTCATGCAGACGTCGTTCCATGGTGGGCGCAAAGGCAGCCCCCCTCCACCCATTTCGGATCGTAATCAAGAGGAAGATAACTATTCTGAGGGGGATTCAGAAGGAGAAGACCACTCCTATTTACCCCATGAGGTCTTCGCTCTAACTTGGCATGCTGATGTTGGTAATATCATGCATATGGTGCCTTGCATTGCTTACTGTATACATTAAAGATGTCATCTGCTTAGTTTAGACATGCTTTGTGTCAATGCCATCTGTTTAGTTTCTTTATCGTATATGTGAATCATGCAATGCCATCTTGTCTAGCCAGGCATCATATATGTGAATTTTGCAATGCCACCCTGGTTAGCCAGTCATCTTATATGTGAATTATATCATGCCATCATTTTTTATTACGTGTTAAATTTGTCAACAATTTTAGTACATTCAATTACTCTTCCTGTGCATCAGCCATTCGGCACGGTCATGGAAAAATCTGGAGTGGAAACAAGGTCTTCAGAGCAGACAATGCTATCTGACGAAGCGCATGTCTTGCTGGTTACCGATAGCTCCTCAGAGGAGGATTCAGAGACAGATGACCAGTCATATTCCCCCCCCCCCGAGGTGCATGCCCTAACTTGGCAGGGTTATGTTGCTCATATCGTGCGTATGGTATCTTGCATTGCTATGTCATTTGCTTAGTTTAGACATGCTTTGTGTGAATGCCACCTGTTTAGTGTCTAATTACCATATATGTGAATTATGCAATGCCATCTTGTTGCAAGACATTATATATGTGAATTATGCAATGTTATCTTGTTGCAAGGCATTATGTATGTGAATTATGCAATGCCATGCTGTTTAGGCAAGCGTCATATATGTGAATTATATCATGCCGTCCTTTTTTTGTATTTCTCATTGCTTTTGTCGACAATGTTTGTATATTCAACTGCTCTTCCTGTGCATCAGCCATTTGAATTGGTGATGGAGAAATCTGGAGTGAAAACAAGGTCTTCAGAGCAGACAATGCTACCTGCTGAAGCAGATATCTTGCTGGTTACAGATAGCTCTTCAGAGGAGGATTCAGAGGCAGATGACCAGTCCTATTATCCCCCTGAGGTGTATGCTCAAACTTGGCAGGGTTATATTACTCATATAATGCATATGTTGTATTGCAATGCTTAGTTTTTACATCATATACACAATATTGAATGCCATCTCCTTAGTTGACACATCATATATGTGATTGCCCTCTGCTCACTTCCTTAGTATATAAATCATATATTTGAATTATGTCATGCCATGATGTTTACATAGACAGCATGTATCTGAATTATGGCATGCCAACCCATTTTCTAAAGACATAATATAGTTATATCATCTCATCCTGTTTACATAGTCATCATATTTTAAATTATGTCATTCTATCCGTGAATTATATCATGCCATCATGTTTCCATCGACGGCATGTTTGTGATTTATGGCATGCCAACCACTTTAATAGACACATCATATAGTTATATCATGTCATCCTGTTTACATAGTCATCATATTTTGAAGTATGTCATTCTATCCTGTTTAGTTAGCCATCATACATGTGAAATTGTGTCATGCTATCCTGTTTAATTAGCCATCATATATGTGAAATTATGTCCTGCTATTCTGTTTGCTTAGACAATATAAATGTGAATTATTTCATGCCCTGTTTTCTTCCCTACTATCCATTGCACCTGTCTATCTTACAATGTCTGTACATTCAATTACTTTTCTTGTTTATCAGCCATTTCAATTGGAGGGAGTGATGGCAGTATCTGTGGGAGTAAAAACACGGTCTTCAGAAAAGATCGTGCTACCTGTCGATGCAGATAGAACCACGGTTGTACTTGCCCAAGAACCAGCCCCACCACACATAACCACACTCATGCAGATTGTACCCCTATCCAGTTGGACAGAGAACCAGCTACACCCCTTCTAACCCCAACCCCAGCAGATAGACACCCAGTTCCCATTGACACAGCACCGTCTCCACCACAGAGCACCCAAACACGAGCAGTTAGTAAGGCAACTGCAGTGCCCAAATCATGAGGACCACCACTCCGAACCCAAAGTCAACGCTTAAAGCAGAAGAAGAATTGTTCTCAGGTCAGGTTCTGTAGCTATGGTTCATACTACTTTGCTCTTGCATCACTGTATTTACTGATACCAACTAATTTCAAATTTGAAGGATGCAATTGAAACTCCAATGGCGCAACAGGTGTGTTTTAAAGCTGTTTCTTCAACGTGTTTGGTTGTTTGCTATTGTAACTTGATCTATGTTGATTTCAGTTTGAATTGAATAAACAGTTATGTTCTCATGCCATGCACATTACAAGTGTTGTTATTGCTGTGTAGTTTCCCACACTTATATTCTGTCTATGCTGCTTTGTCTTAAATAGATATGATTCGAACGGTATCTATCTTGATTTGGCAACATAAACTAGAATGATATAGACCATATAGTGACCATACTACATAGATATATGTTTGTTTCATGTTGTTATCCTGTCCACCTTACTACTGAACTAGTTTACCAAAATGAGTTTCATATACTACATTGTAAACCTGAGATGTGTTTGTTTGTTTCTCTTTTAGAACGCGGATAAAATATTGGAGAAGAGTACCCTGTTATGCAATGGTAAAGGAAGTAATGCAGATAAGGTTCAAGATAGTGAGACATCCATGTTGGTTTCCAAGAAAGCTGATAAAAACTATATTGAAGACACTGAGACAACCCCAAAGTCCTGTCTTGATGTAGTGTTTGAGTTACTGGCTACCACTGCTGGCACCAGCTCTTCGAACTCGTTGCCTGAATTAGTTCGGCTTCTTGAGTCTCAACTTCAAGTTGAAAGACATCGATCAGATGTTATGCGACAGGAAGCCGAAGGACTGAGGAAGTCCCTGCAGAATTCAGATGCATACTTTCTGGTGCAACAGCAAGCGTTGGAGGACTTAAGCGCCAAACAAGAGAAAGTTAATAAGCTTGCTAAGCATCTTGCCAGCATTATGGGTACCCAGGATATTGTTTCTTGAGCTCTTCTGAAGTGGTTTCAGTTCTGGACTTGTTTTGCTGCGGTGTTTATATGCTGATGTGTTCCCTATATTTGCACTGGTGGCGAACTTTGACGCCCAGTGGATGTAATATGTGTAATAGCCGTGATATCCTAGTGTAAGTTGCTTGCTTATTTATTTCCTTCTTATCTTGTTTATTTGTTTGCTTGTAGTCAGTGCAGTTCTTTTTCTGCGGTTTGCTAGTGGCTGCAATAACCTATTTTTTAAAACTAGGCCACAATAACCATGGGCTAATATTTACTGTAGTGACACTGGGCCTCCTACTGGTCGTAGAAACAGTGGGCCTTCTACGGGCCGTATAAATAGTGGGCCTTCTACAGGACGTAGAAACAGTGGGCCTTCTACGGGCCGTAGAGACAATGGGCCTTCTACGGGCCGTAGAAACAATGGGCCTTCTATGGGCTGTATCATCAATGGGCCTTATACGGGCCATATGATCGATTGGCCAAACATGGGCCAAACAGACCGCATTCTGGCCGTCAACGGGCTAGAGGTGGAACTGTTTGTTCATGGGCCGACCATAACGGGCCATCTCTAATAGGTCGTATTTGATGACGCTATGAAAACGGCCCAACGTATTAATGGACCACAAACGGGCCGACTGTAACCATGGGCTGAATTTGGCCCACAAGCAGAAAATGACAGTAACGGGCCGTAAGTAAACAAATGCTGGAAAATAGCCCAAGAATATATGGGCCCTAAGAAGGCCAAAAGATAACATGGGCCGGAAACGGCCCAACAGAATAACGGGCCGTTAATGGGTATAAAGTGATACACTGTTCTTTACGGGCCAGTTTCACCACGGGTCGTTAATGGGTGTAAAGTGATACACTGTTCATTACGGGCCAGTCTCACCACGGGCCGTTAATAGGCCAAGAGTTACATAGGGCCTCAAATGGGCCGAAAGACGTCATGGGCCATACATGGGCCAGAAGTGAAACCGGGCTGGAATCATATTGGATGGCCCAGATGACGCTACTGGGCCTAATTCGAATAGGGCGTAAAGGCCTTGGGTTAGCGGGCTGTAAATGGGCAATATGCAAACAGGCCGTTAATAGGCTTTCCATGGGCCGGCCCGCCACCTTTTGACCAAGTCAAACGGGCCGGCCTTTTCACAGGAATGGGCCTCTGTTGGGTCGTGCCATGTGTCGACGTGTCATAGGTGCCTTCTATCCAATGAGTGGATGACATCTGTCCCAGCGATGAGCCGACACGTGTTTCCTCCAGCCAATGATGATTTTACACGTGGAAAATCCCCATTGGTCGGGGCTGTTAACGAGCTATCGGATCCAAAATCCGACCCGATAGCTTAACGTGTTCCGTTACGGTGGATGCCATGTGTCGGTCACCCTTGACAAAAGCATTTCTGTGACGCGTGATTTATCGTCATGGAAGTGGACACTTCCGTGATGATAATTTTGGTAATGTCATGGAACACTTCTACGACAGCACATGTATGACTATCTTAATTCTGTCATAAAATCGTCATGCATGTATATGCATGACAGAAAATGCGACCTACTGTGACAAACACGTATCATCACAGAAGTGTATTTTTTTTGTAGTGCAAGGTGCTTATGGATGGGGGAAGTAGTATCAATATCCTTTACTATGATACCTTCCGTCATATGGGATTGATAGATAAGAATCTTAAACCGACAAACACCGTTTTTCATGGTGTGGTGCCTGGTAAGTCTGCGTATCCAGTGGGCAAGATAGCCCTAGAGGTGGCTTTTGGAGATGATCATGATTCAAGGTCAGAAACGTTGACTTTCGAGGTGGTGAAAATCAAAAGTCTGTATCATGCCATGTTCAGACGACCGGCTTATGCCAAGTTCATGGCAAGGCCGTGTTATGTGTATCTACAGCTTAAGATGTCGGGTCATAAGGGGACCATCACAGTACATGGGAGCAGGAAGATCGCTTTGGAGTGTGAAGAGGGTGATGCGGCTTATGCTGAATCGGTTTGTGCCACGGAGGAGCTGAAGTTTTATAAGGACAATGTTGATCCGGCAGATATGACTTCTCTGAAGAAGCCAACTACAGAGCATGATCCGACACTGAAGTTTAAATCGGCCACAGACACTAAGATGGTTGATTTTGTTCCTGGTGATTCATCCAAGCAGTTCAGCATCAGCGCTAACCTGGATCCCAAATAGGAAAGCGCGCTCATCGAGTTCATCCGTGAGAACCAGGACATCTTTGCATGGAAGCCTTCTGACATGCCAGGTGTACCGAGGGAACTCGCTGAGCACACACTTAATATAGATCCTAAGTTTAAACCGGTCAGGCAGTTTCTCCGCCGCTTCAACGAAGAAAGGCGTAAGGCTATTGGTAAGGAGGTAGCTCGGCTGTTGGCCGCAGGGTTTATTGTGGAGGTTTTTCACCCGGAGTGGCTGGCTAATCCGGTGCTGGTTCTTAAGAAAAACGGCACTTGGCATATGTGTGTGGACTACATAGATTTGAACAAGGCTTGTCCAGCAGATCCCTTTTCCCTCCCTCGTATTGATGAGATTATTGATGCTATGGCGGGTTGTGACCGTTTATGTTTTTTGGATGCTGACTCTGGTTATTATCAGATCAAAATGGCAGTTAAGGACCAGGAGAAGACAGCTTTTATAACTCCCTTTGGAGCCTTCTGCTATGTCTCCATGCCCTTTGGGCTCAAGAGGGCCCAGGCGACTTATCAGCGATGTGTTCAAAATTGTCTTCATAAGCAGATTGGGCGCAATGTTCATGCATATGTGGGTGATATTGTGGTAAAGTCCAGGAAGGAGGAAACATTGATAGATGACTTGAGAGAAACTTTTGACAACCTCCGGGTTTACAAGATGATGCTTAATCCGGACAAATGTGTCTTTGGTGTTCCGGCAGGCAAGCTCTTGGGTTTTCTGGTGTCTAACAGGGGCAGTGAGGCTAATCCAGAGAAGATCATAGCTATCACCTCTCTGGCTACACCGGCATGTATCAATGACGTCCAGCGTCAGGCGGGTCGGATTACATCTTTGAGCCGGTTTATCAGTCGTCTTGGGGAGAAGGCTATCCCTTTATATGAGATGCTAAAGAAAACGGATGACTTTGTCTCGAGCGATGCGGCTGATAAAGCATTTGAGGATTTGAAGAGACAGTTAGCCGAACCGCCAGTCCTTGCGGCTTCGGTTGATAAAGAGCCCTTATTGCTATATGTGGCTGCTAATGCTCGGGCTGTTATTGTGGCTATTGTTGTGGAGCGCAAGGAGGCTGGAAAAGAGTATCCGGTTCAACGGCCGGTTTATTATATCAGTGAGGTGCTTATCGAATCGAAGCAGAGGTATCCGCATTGGCAGGAGCTGGCGTATGGGGTGTTTATGGCAAGCCGGAAGCTCAAACACTATTTTCTGGGTCATCCTATCACAGTGGTTAGTTCAGCCCCTCTGGGAGACATCATCCAAAACAAAGAGGCGACTGGCTGGATTGCCAAGTGGGCTATTGAGCTTGGACCTCACGGGCTCAAATATACACCTCGCACAGCGATCAAATCTCAAGCACTCATGGACTTCATCAATGATTGGATCGAGTTGCAGGCGCCAGTGGAAAAACCAGACAACACCTATTGGACTATTCACTTTGATGGGTCCAGGCAATTGGAGGGCTCGGGGGCTGGAGTCATATTAACTTCCCCACGAGGTGACAAGTTTTGTTATGTTCTCCGCTTAATGTTCCCTTGTACTAACAATGCAGCTGAGTATGAGGCCTTACTCCATGGTCCATGGATGGATTAGGAGATGAACTTAAGCCGAGTTAAGTGCTTTGGTGATTCAGACCTGGTGACTCAGCAGGTATCTGGCACTTGGGATTCCAAGGATCCACTCATGGCTGCATATCGACGGGAGGTGGACATAGTGGCTGGTCATTTCAAAGGTTATCAAGTTGACCATATAGACCGGCGAAAGAATGAAGCGACGGACACTTTAAGTTGTCTAGGCTCTCAGCATAAACCGGTGCCACCTAATGTCTTCCTTGACGTACTTCATAATCCGTCGGTCAAGCTACCCACAGAGGAGGAGTTGGCTATTCCTGACCCGGAGGCCCAGTTGGTGGTAGCTTTGCATGTTATACCGGATTGGACAGTCCCGTACCTGGCTTACATGAACCGAGGCGAGTTACCGGAGGATGAAACCTTGGCCTGGCAGATAATCCAGCGATCCAAGTCAATGACCATTATCAATGGGGAGTTACATCATTACAGCGTGACAGGGGCGATTCAGTGATGTGTATCTCCTCAAGAAGGTTGTGAAATTTTGCGTGAGATCCACGAAGGAGATTGTGGTCACCATGTTGGTTCCAAGTCCTTGGTGGCTAAGGCTTTTCGTCACAGCTTCTACTGGTTGACGCCTCATGCTGACACTGAGGATTTAGTAAAAAGATGTGACGGTTGTCAGAAATTTGCACGCCGCGCTCATGTTCCGGCTCAGGAGTTGAGAATGATTCCAATAACTTGGCTGTTTGCAACTTGGGGGCTCGATATGGTTGGACCCTTTAAGAGATCCAAGGACAAAAAGACCCACCTGTTGGTGGTGGTTGACAAGTTTACCAAGTAGGTAGAGGCAGAGCCAGTCAGTAAGTGTGATGCAGCCACGACAGTTCAATTCATTAAAAAGGTGATATTCCGGTTTGGTTTTCCACATAGCATTATAACTGATAATGGTACTAATCTGTCCAAAGGAGATATGGAGGAATTTTGTCAACGTGAGCACATCCGGCTTGATGTACCATCAGTGGCTCACCCCCAGTCTAATGGTCAAGCAGAGAGGGCGAATCAAGAAATTTTGAGAGGTATCAAACCCCGGCTTATGGTTCCTTTAAAGCGGATGCCGGGTTGTTGGGTGGAGGAGTTACCTTCCATTTTATGGAGTATCAACACCACACCAAACAGATCTACGGGTTACACGCCTTTCTTCATGGTTTACGGAGCAGAGGCGGTTCTCCCTAGCGACATCCGTCATGACTCACCCCGTGTGGCGGCTTACGTTGAAGCGGAGAATGAGAAAGCACGTCAGGACTCACTGGACCTGTTAGATGAGGAACGTGATTTAGCAGTAGCACGTTCCGCGATTTATCAATAATATCTCCGACGTTATCACAGCCGCCGGGTTAAGACCAAAACTTTTCAAGAAGGCGATTTGGTGCTCCGGCTCATCCAGGATCAGACTGATATGCACAAGTTATCCCCACCTTGGGAAGGACCTTTTGTGGTCAGCAAAAACCTGCACAATGGGTCATACTACCTCATCGATGTTCGAGAGCACAAAGACTCATGCAAATCAGAGGAGGAGATCCAGCGGCCGTGGAATATAGCTCTTCTTCGGCCTTACTATACTTGAGCCACAGGCTCTTCTTATGTACATACTTATGACAATGTATATATTATATAATAAACCGGAGCCTTAGCTAAAGCGGGGTCTCTGTTCTTTTTTACATCATGTGTGGTTCCATGGGGGCTTCTACTTATAAAGCAGAGTTCTATTAACCCGGCCTACAAAGTCACATAGACATAAAGGACATCACTAGGGGGCTTGGTCATATTTGAACCATCACTACACCTCTTGATTGGCTTAAGGCCAAAAAGGGAAATCACTAGGGGGCTTGGTTGTATTTACACCATAGCTACACCTTTTGATAGGCTTAAAGCCAAAAGGAAATTATGCGGAACCAAAGAGAGTCTATTCCATAAAACACAACTCAAACATAGGTAACCACTGAGCATAGCTCAAATATTACTTGGGGGCTCCTTGCTTCTCAAAGAACAAAGAGCTTGCACCTTTGTAATAGGCTATCAAGCCAGGCTTGGAAGCCAGGTGTATTCACCTAAAACCCCGGGTTATCCTGCCTCTTTAAGTAAGCCACTCCTTCCATGTAAACCTGGTATGACCCATCGAACGTTTGACAAGTCAATCTCATAGACCCTGAACTTGTCAAAGTTAAAACTATGATTAGTTAAAGAGTGAGGTCCATCTTAAAAGGCTTTGAAAAATGGTTTAACTCGGTGGCCTGGCAGCCCATGAAAAGCCTCGATTTAGGGCCTGCCAGCCCATGAAAAGCCTTGCATATTTCTTTTGGATTTGCTGTTTTTACACAAATTTTGATGTGATTTATGAATACTTTCTGATAAACCGGTGTTTATTACAACCCGGCATGGCTTTCAACGCTCAGTTGTCAGTACATGATTAGTTCTAAACCGGTAGTAAGTTGCTCTGGTCTGGTTTTGACTCAAGGTCACCAGCATTATTCGAACAAATCGGTGGTTATCATAACCTAGTATGGTTTTTCTGTGAACCGCCAAGAGGAAAAGGAGTCATCAATACTCCAGATTGGTGTTTTCACCCTTACTATACCAATAGTTGGTCAGCCAACGAAGGTATATCACAGGTATCATCTATTTTATATATCTGGTTATTACAATCTTGGTTATCTATCCAAGTTATGTATACATTTTTTGGGCATCATGACCCGTCCAGTGGTAAACCACTAGGACACTTTCAAGTTTTTATATGCAGGAACAAAAGCCATAGTGGACTATGCATATAATAGCTCCCAAAGGCATGGCAAAGTTCTCAATACCAAGCAAAACAAACATGCTCGATGGCATGACAGATAAAGTGTTCACGCTATCCTATTACAAGGCGCTTTAAACAAGCCCAAATTGAATAATTGTTTTCATAGGAGTGGCAGACTGCAACTGGTAAACTGGCTACCGGTTTATGATTCCTCATCCGGACGACTTGAAGATTGAGGGTCATCTTGAGCGGTCGCTGTCGGTGTACTAGAGTAGGGGTACCCTAGTATCCCGAACTCGTGCACGGGCAGTTGCAGCGCCCCGCGGCAAGGCTTGCCGGGTGACCGCCAAGACCCTCCGTGGTTCCCTTGAAGACCCTTCAAGAACAAAGTACTCAAACCAAGACCCCGGCAAGAGGAGCTTGCCGGGAAGGCCAACCAAGGCCCCGACAAGAGGAGCTTGCCGGGAAGGCCAACTAAGGCCCCGGCAAGAGGATCTTGCCGGGAAGAGACAAGACCCCGGCAAGAGGAGCTTGCCGGGAAGACCACTCAAGGGATACCAAGAAAGCTTGCCGTGACGCGCCCTGCGTCCCGGCAAGATCCGGCGAGCGACAAGCTTCCGGACGCGACAAGACGACGGCCGCGGCAAGGAGCTTGCCGCGGGAAACCCCCACTTCGTGCCCGCGCTCCAGCACACCTGCCAACGTGTCGCTTTGGGACTCTCCCAAGCACACGTGGCAGGAGGCCGTGCAGCTAGGGGTACGTGGTGGCAAGCGGAGATGAACAGAAGCCCATCGTGGCAAACGGTGGCGCTCCAAATGGTCACTTTTTGCACTGTTTAGGAGATTCAGACAGGCATTTAATGCCCTTGTCCCCTGCCGTCAGAGTTAGGTATGGTGCACTGTATCCACAGTAGCGATAGCTGCACCTACCGCATCCTTTTCCATTTTTACCCTTCTTGTCTACGTTGCCCCCTGTCGGTGACCCCTTGAGAGTATAAAAGGAGGCCCAAGCGCAACGTAGAAGGGGTTCGGAGGTTCGGAGGTTCGGCCAGTTCGGCTCATTCAACACCAGGAATACTCTCACGCTCAGTCTGGCAACGTCCATCGCTCCTGAGCAAGAATCCAATATACACAAACAAGCAGCAGTAGGGTCTTACGCATCCGTGCGGCCCGAAGCTGGGTAAAATCGCCCGCGTGCACTGCCTCGATCCGCTCTTTGTGCGCTCTCCGCCCCCCACCGAACCGATAGGGGCCCTGTCCCCATAGGTGTTGGTGGAATCAGCATCGCCCCCGACATCTCTGGCGCGCCAGGTAGGGGGCGTCGAGATCATGCGAATCCGATCCGGCGTGCACGCAAGCTAAATCTTCATCGTCATGGCTCCCGAGGAGCGGGCGAGCAATAGAACGACGCCAGTGCGGCAACAGAAAAAGCTAAGTCGTGCGAAACTTTAGATATTTCCTTTCTATATAAGGTTATCCGCCTCGGAGATCTTGTTCTTTGTACGGAAAACCTGTGTGCGGAGGAATCAACTCGTAGCTAGTCGCGCCCTTACTTTGTTTCGAGTCCGCTCAACAACTTAAGTGAGCTGCTAGCGCCCTTACTTTGCTTCGAGTCCGCTCAGCAACTTAAGTGAGCCGCTAGCGCCCTTACTTTGTTTCGAGTCCGCTCAACAACTTAAGCGAGCTGCAACTAGTTGCGACAAGATTGCTTGTCGGTAGCGACCCCGCCAGCAGGCTGCTGAAGTTCCGCACTCGGCGCTCGCGGCAAGGGTGCCTGCACCGGCAAGTTTCCCTAGAAAGCGTAGGGTGGACGTACAAAGAGAGGTTGAACAGGAAGATAGCATGCGCTATTTATTTGAGATTTCTGCATAGACCTGTATGCCTAGGAGCCTTCTCGGGGCTAGTTGCGCTCCATGTTGCCTCGAGTCCGCTGGGCAACTTGTGCGGTTGCGCTAGAACCAAGAAGGTCAACCTTTCCGGGAGGCGATGTTCCCGAATAGCCGCTAAAGGGCCCGTTCCCTCAAGCGCTGCTGGCTGGATCACACGCACCGGAAAGCATTCCAGCAGGCATAGGGAATATGTAGCAGAAGTCAAAGTTCACAAGCGAGTTAAGTGCACTTCAGGTGCTAATCACTTGCTATGTTTGGACGCAGTTATGGCCCGGGGGCTGGCAACGCCCTTAGGGCCAATCTCTTCGGTGTCAAGAACGACGAAGTTCTTCGCCATAAGCCTTTCCGGCAACGATCTTGCCGGGAGCCGGTGTCAAGAACGACGAAGTTCTTCGCCATAAGCCTTCCCGGCAACGATCTTGCCGGGAGCCGGCGTCAAGAACGACGAAGTTCTTCGCCATAAGCCTTTCCGACAATGATCTTGTCGGGAGCCGGCGTCAAGAACGACGAAGTTCTTCGCCATAAGCCTTTCCGGCAACGATCTTGTCGAGAGCCGGTGCCAAGAACGACGAAGTTCTTCGCCATAAGCCTTCCCGGCAACGATCTTGCCGGGAGTCGGCGTCAAGAACGACGAAGTTCTTCGCCATAAGCCTTTCCGGCAACGATCTTGCCAGGAGCCGGTGTCAAGAACAACGAAGTTGTTCGCCAAAAGCCTTCCTGGCAACAAACTTGCCGGAAGCCGGCATCGAGAACGTCAAAGTTCTCTGCTGAAGATAAAAGCCTTCCTGGCAACGAGCTTGCCGGAAGCCGGCATCGAGAACGTCAAAGTTCTCTGCTGAAGATAAAAGTCTTCCTGGCAACGAGCTTGCCGGAAGCCGGCATCGAGAACGTCAAAGTTCTCTGCTGAAGGTAAAAGCCTTCCTGGCAACGAGCTTGCCGGAAGCCGGCATCGAGAACGTCAAAGTTCTCTGCTGAATATAAAAGCCTTCCTGGCAACGAGCTTGCCGGAAGCCGGCATCGAGAACGTCAAAGTTTTCTGCTGAAGATAAAAGCCTTCCTGGCAACCAGCTTGCCGGAAGCCGGCATCGAGAACGTCAAAGTTCTCTGCTGAAGGTAAAAGTCTTCCTGGCAACGAGCTTGCCGGAAGCCGGCATCGAGAACGTCAAAGTTCTCTGCTGAAGGTAAAAGTCTTCCTGGCAACGAGCTTGCCGGAAGCCGGCATCGAGAACGTCAAAGTTCTCTGCTGAAGGTAAAAGTCTTCCTGGCAACGAGCTTGCCGGAAGCCGGCATCGAGAACGTTAAAGTTCTCTGTTGAAGGTAAAAGTCTTCCTGGCAACGAGCTTGCCGGAAGCTGGCATCGAGAACGTCAAAGTTCTCTGCTGAAGATAAAAGTCTTCCTGGCAACGATCTTGCTGGAAGCCGGCATCGAGAACGTCAAAGTTCTCTGCTGAAGGTAAAAGTCTTCCTGGCAACGATCTTGCCGGAAGCCGGCATCGAGAACGTCAAAGTTCTCTGCTGAAGGTAAAAGTCTTCCTGGCAACGATCTTGCCGGAGGCCGGCATCGAGAACGTCAAAGTTCTCTGCTGAAGACAAAAGTCTTCCTGGCAACGAGCCTGCCGGAAGCCGGCATCGAGAACATCAAAGTTCTCTGCTGAAGATAAAAGCCTTCCCGGCAAGCCAGTATCGCTGGGGGCTGTGAGTGCCAAGAATCGTCCACGGCAAACCAGAGTTGCCGGGGGCTGCAATATCAGATAAGTCTTTCATCCCTCATCATGCATCTTCTTATGGACTGGGGAATGTGAAACCACGTTTCTTCCCGAAAACTGTCGTGCTCCGTCAACTCTAGGCCCTGGGGCTCGTTCTCGGGGCCGAGTTTAGTCGTAGTCGCGGCAGCAAAGGGGTGAAATGAGGAGACCGCACCCACCTCGTTCCTGCCTCCGTCTAAAACGTGAGAAAGGTTGAGCGACGTGGGAAGGCGGCAGGGCCTGTTGCCGGGAGATGAAATGTCTATCCGAGGGATACCAAGGATTCGCTCCTTGGCGTGGGTTTAGCTCACGAGACAAATAACCCGGCAAGCATCCCCTTTTTCATTAAAAAAACATCCCACTCAGGTACAGTCCATAGAGGATGAAAAACATGAAAGAGAGGATTACAAATTTTAGATACAGCTAAGGCCCGAAGGTTTACAAATTAAAAAGATAAGATGCCCGTGATCCCTTTCCTGTCCCTTTTTTCAGGAGGCAGGTCAAGGAGGCGAAAAGGGCAAAAGGAGCGCCTAGGCGAGCTACGGGTGCCAGAAGACACCAAGAGAACATCCTGGGGCCGTCCGAAGGTTGGACGGCGATGGCGGCGCTGGAAGCGGGGCTCGAAGACGGGGCGGCAGGACGTCAGCATGCTATCGAGGGCACCACGCCCTCGTACTCCGACCTGACGGCCTTGCCGCTAGCCCTATTCCCCTTCCGCAGCCTCCCTACGCCAGCCGCCCAAGGAGACGACCCCGGGGAGTTCAAGAAGCCGGCGACGCGGATGATGGGGTCGCCGGTGCCGCGCAATGCGGCGTCCCACGCCTAGTCGGACCCGCTACCACGCCGCCCGCTACCCTCGTCGTCGCTGTCGCTCCCCTCCTCGTCGCTCTCGCTCGAGGAGGAGCCTTCGCTGTCGGAGGAGCTGTCCACGCAGCACTTCGCCCGAGTGCCGAAGCACCCGAAGGCCTTGACGGAGAGGAGATCGCCCTCCATGAACTTAAAATGGAGGGTAAACCCCTCCGTCAAGCTGTGGATACGGGCGAACGTCTTCCACCCTCGATCAAGATACATCACATTAGGGGCTGGGAATGCAACGCGGACTCGCGTGCCGCTGATCCCACAGCCCCTCATGTGCAGTCTCAGCATCTCGGGCGGGTCCAACTCCATCACGCACGCAAACGGAGCTGGAAGCCGGAGGCGACGACGAGGCGCCCGGCGCAGCCTGACG
This sequence comes from Triticum aestivum, assembly GCF_018294505.1. Taxonomy (NCBI): domain Eukaryota; kingdom Viridiplantae; phylum Streptophyta; class Magnoliopsida; order Poales; family Poaceae; genus Triticum; species Triticum aestivum. The sequence continues at coordinate 453,113,136 of NC_057803.1, forward strand.
AAGAACTCGCAAGGGTCATCCCCTATATGGACCGCCGTGGGGGGAGGAGCCGCCGGCGGAGGTGAAGCTGACGCGTCGCCCCGTCCACCTCTTCCCCGAGCGCCTCGACCTCGTCCTCGACCTCGTCCGCGACCTCGCCCCCTCCCTCTTCCCCTTATGGTTGGCTCTGCCACCACGGGCGCGGAAGAGGGAGAGATGCGCTGTCTGGCGGTGACCCTCGCCGCCACCGATGAAGGGCCTGGGTTCCCTTTCTCCATGGCGAATGAGAGTAGGGGGCAGCAGCTGAAGAAAGGAGCAGATGAGAAGAGTGCGGTTTCCTGTGCTCCCCTCCCGCTCTTTATAAAGGAGCGGGGTGGGGGCTCGGCCGCCCCGCTCAGCGAATCAAGGCACGGGAAGAGCAGGGAGTCGGGGCCATCCCGCTGACCCCGCTCGCGACGACCCAGTTTCCCACTCCACCGTCCGTGACCCCAAGCGCATGGGAGCCGCGTGGCGGGGATGCAGAACCAAGGCGACGGGTGAGGCGGCCTCGCTCCGCCCCATGATCGCAGGGAGTGGACGTCCCGAAAACCGCGCACCGGCCCCGTCCAGTAAATGCACCACGCCCCCACGCCTGCCTCCGTTTAGGGAGGAGGGCGTGAACCATCCCCATCATCGCGGCCTGACGCATGCTCGGGGGGCTTAGCCCCACGCACGCCTCCCACGATCTCTCCCACGACGCCGCGTTTGACGCGTGCCGTTCTGGGCATGCGCGGTGGGAGCGGAGTTAGATTCGGCGTGACCCAGGCCGCGCGTGCCCGTGCACTGTTTTGGGCCTGGCCCAACAGCTCTCGGCACCGTGTATGGCCCAGGCCCGGGGGCTCCTGTCGGTGTACTAGAGTAGGGGTACCCTAGTATCCCGAACTCGTGCACGGGCAGTTGCAGCGCCCCGCGGCAAGGCTTGCCGGGTGACCGCCAAGACCCTCCGTGGTTCCCTTGAAGACCATTCAAGAACAAAGTACTCAAACCAAGACCCCGGCAAGAGGAGCTTGCCGGGAAGGCCAACCAAGGCCCCGGCAAGAGGAGCTTGCCGGGAAGGCCAACTAAGGCCCCGGCAAGAGGATCTTGCCGGGAAGAGACAAGACCCCGGCAAGAGGAGCTTGTCGGGAAGACCACTCAAGGCATACCAAGAAAGCTTGCCGTGGCGCGCCCTGCGTCCCGGCAAGATCCGGCGAGCGACAAGCTTCCGGATGCGACAAGACGACGGCCGCGTCAAGGAGCTTGCCGCGGGAAACCCCCACTTCGTGCCCGCGCTCCAGCACACCTGCCAACGTGTCGCTTTGGGACTCTCCCAAGCACACGTGGCAGGAGGCCGTGCAGCTAGGGGTACGTGGTGGCAAGCGGAGATGAAGAGAAGCCCATCGTGGCAAACGGTGGCGCTCCAAATGGTCGCTTTTTGCACTGTTTAGGAGATTCAGATAGGCATTTAATGCCCTTGTCCCCTGCCGTCAGAGTTAGGTATGGTGCACTGTATCCACAGTAGCGGTAGCTGCACCTACCGCATCCTTTTCCATTTTTACCCTTCTTGTCTACGTTGCCCCCTGTCGGTGACCCCTTGAGAGTATAGAAGGAGGCCCAAGCACAACATAGAAGGGGTTCGGAGGTTCGGAGGTTCGGCCAGTTCGGCTCATTCAACACCAGGAATACTCTCACGCTCAGTCTGGCAGCGTCCATCGCTCCTGAGCAAGAATCCAATATACACAAACAAGCAGCAGTAGGGTTTTACGCATCCGTGCGGCCCGAAGCTGGGTAAAATCGCCCGCGTGCACTGCCTCGATCCGCTCTTTGTGCGCTCTCCGCCCCCCACCGAACCGAAAGGGGCCCTGTCCCCATAGGTGTTGGTGGAATCAGCATCGCCCCCGACAGTCGTATTCTCCTCATCCCTACCCAGTCGCTGGAAATCAGCCGTTGACCAGTCGATTCTAGTTAAGGCTTGAAAAACGGCTTCTTCATGCATAAGGTTGGAAGGGTCAATATCAGGAGCGTAAGTATGCTTACGAATTGGCCGAACAAGCTCTTCTGCATTATGAATCAGCGTGGGCTGTCTTTTCCCTTCAGCATCGTAAACCGGTTGAAAATGGGATAGATCTGTGTCATCCGCCAATTTGCTTGCTATAGGCCGCATCTCCTTTGTCAGCCTTCGGAGATCGTCATTATTGAAATCTGAACCGTCCTCCTTCATGCCAGGATAGCCTTTGATGATATCTGCCGGTTCCAGATCTGGAATCCACGCCTTGGCCCGGATTAGCACAGTCAGTGCACCTGATCTTGCGGCTGATCTCTTCAGTTCATCTAACTGGGCAGGCAGCATGGCCAGCTTTTCGACGGTCTCTTTTATCAGCGTTGGAGGAGGCTTGTTATAAGCTGCCATGCAAATCGCCCGCTGGGATCCAGAATACAGAAGTTCTATTAAAGTATAGGCCGCTTTAAGCTTCATCCGCATGTCGGAGCCCAAATGGGTAATGCGGGTCCCTGTCATGGTAAAACATCAGTAAACCGGGCATTGATAAGATATTATGCATTAGACAAACTTCATGTGAGGGTACTCACCAAACACAGAAGAAGTCATAGCATTAATCTGCCGCTTTAAGCCGGTTAGTTCTTCAACCACCGGCTTCAGGGCTGCTTCTGCATCTTCGGCCTTCTTTGTTAAACCGGCCTTTTCGGTCTCCCAGTCTGCACGCTCTTTGTTAAAGGTTTCTTTCAGCTTCTCCATGGCTTCTAAGGCATTTGTCAGCTCTTCCTTGGCCTTGGAAGCCTCTGCTTGCTGAGATTTAACATTCTCCTGAAGGTCAGCGGTTTGAGCATCCTTCTTACTCAGCTCGGCCTACACAGGCAAGATATATCAGCAATGGGCTATGAAGTACCAAGCGTATAACAAGTTATGCACTTTGTACTTGGGGGCTAATGCCTATTTGCTATGTCATCAAAATATTTGTTGCAAGTCTCAAGTACAATGCAAGCATTATCTTTGACACTTGGGGGCTAATGTACATCTGTTCAACAATGAAGCATCGATTCAAGACCTAGTTTACCTTGGAAAGATAAAATGGCCCTTGGGGGCTACATGGATGAAAACTACAGGAATACAAACGATAAAGTGCCGGTTTATTTCCAAGGATCACCTGACATATGGAGGATAAAGCATGCAAGTATTGAGATATTACAAAGTCCCGATTTATGATTATCATCATAAACCGCCCCTTGGGGGCTACTTGAGTTGATATTTACAATTTGGATTTACGAAAGGGAAAGTGATGAAAATACCTCATAGCGCTCCTTCATAAGATTCACCAGACTGGCTTCATAATCATAGTTTGAGTTAAGACGGTTTAGGAAACCAGAGTGGAGTTCTTGAGCACTAAGATGGGCATAGCTGGATAAATCAGTGCTCCACTTGCCTTTCTCCATAGCAGCACGCTCTTCCATGGCACTATGTTTTGCCAAAATAATAGGATGACCAGGAGAGGTGTGACCAATACCGGTAATGATAACCTCGCCTTCTTTGTCTCCAGCAGCCTTTTCTGGAGTTGATGGAGTGTCAGCAGTTCTCACTAGACTAGAAGGCCTGTCATCAGTCCGGATTGCATTTGCCGGTTCATCATCAGGCACAGCAGTATCAGCTTCTGCTTGTTCATCAGTGTTATGATTTGAGGGGGTGGTTCATCAAATGTGGCCTCAGTATTTGGACCCTTTGGTTCAGCAGTTTGCTCCGGTTCAATAACCACCTGGTCTTCGGACGAATTATTCACCCGAGCCTTTTTACTAGGTCTGGCTTTGGCTCTAAACAGAACAAGATGCAAAGGTTAGCATAGCATATAAAGTATGAAACATCAAAAGAAGGGGGGGAAGTACTTACCCAGCTATGGTTTTGAGAGGAGGGAGTTGGGTCGTTGTTGACTCGCCAGACGATGAAGGAGGTGTCACCTGATAATTTGAATCGGATGGATTAAGAGGTTGTCGGAAATAGCCTGCCTTGGGATAAGAAGTGTCAGAAGTGGGTGAGACCTCAGATCGACATTTTCAAACCGGGGTGTCCGGTAAACCAGTCGAAGTGACCTTTTGACCGCTGTGCTGGGTTGTGCGGCGAGCTTCGTGCTGCTGTTTCTTCAAAATAATTGTTGGATCCAAGTGAGCAAGAGGATGAGAAAAGCTTACTTTCCGGACCACTTGACGGATTTTTTGTGTTGGCAGAGAGTCTGAACCGGAGAAAGGATAATTACCTCTACATCGTCAGCTTGGCTGCCCTCAATGTCCTCCTAATAAGTATCATTGCCAATGAGATGCATGAAAAGTGAACCAAGTGAATCAAGTTCTACCTCAACTTCCGGTTCATCCAGGTCGCCATCCAGTTCCATACTGATGCGTTCAGGTGCCTTCCGCTTTGTGGTTTTCTTGACGGCTTTTGTTTTAGGACGGGAAGGCTTTGTCGCTTTCTCTTGAGGTTTCTTCTTCCAGAATGGATCATCACCCTGTTTAAAAATAAGCAGAAGGGTATTCAAAGATTGTACAATCTAAAGATATCAAGTGTAAAGCATAAGAACAATACTTACAGCAGGCGGTTTGTTTTGTGTGTAAAAGGGGTTTAATCCGGTTTGACGACAGATAGCTTCCGATTCGTTCAATATTTTCTTGACAGCCTCAGTGACTTCTTCATCTATTAGCTGAATATTGATATGACGTTGGGAGTCTTCCACTTCACCAATATACTCGCACATTAAGATGGAGCGGCGACTTAACGGCAAGATACTCTAGGATATCCAGCAACGGACGAAGTCTACACCTATTAAATCGTTGGCCAAGAAGGCTCTCAGCTTGGCGAGTTGAGGTGCGTATGGGGCCCGTTCCTGGGCACTTAGTCATTGTGGAAGTGGATGAGTATTGGCAAGCCGGTGGGCACAGTAACCCGGTAGAGGGTTCTCATCTTTAGGGGAGGTGTCTCTACAATAGAACCAAGTTTGATTCCATTCTTTAGGGTGACTGTGCAGCTTGGCATGAGGAGATTCAACCTCTTTTCTTTTCTGAATAGAGACGCCGCCGAGTTCAGTATTGGGGCCATCTACAAACTCAATACGACGGTTAAGATGGAAGAAATCTCGGAACAACTCAACAGTTGGCTCTTCTTGTAATTACACTTCACAGAAAACTTGAAAGTTGCATATATTGGATACCGAGTTGGGTCCAATATCTTGAGAGTGGAGTTGAAAGCTGGCAAGCACATCCCGGAAAAACTTTGATCCGGGCGGTTTGAAACCACGGCCTATGTGATCAACAAACACCACTGCCTCACCCTGCTTAGGGGTGGGAGGATTTTCCGGCCCAGGAACTCGCCACCGGATCTCATTCTTCTTTGGTAAGGTGCCGATCTTGACCATTCCATTCAGTTGCTCCTCTGTAACCCAGGAGGGAGCCCAGTTGCAGGAATAAAACTGCTTGGCCATTGCAAGTGAAAAGCTGGAAAGAAAAGCCGGTTTACAATCATTCATAGTGATGCATAAGGTGCAATAGGACAAAGGAATCCAAGTATGTGAAATTGGTAAACCGGAGGATGATACAATTATGAATGACAAAGCGATAAGTGGAAAAAGAGATATACACATATTATTAAACCGGAGTATGACAATAGATATAAAGGGATTGCTGGTTTACAAGGGGACTAATGGTATGTGATAGATTGCTTTCTACAAAGGTAAACCGCCTATGTGATAAAAAAAGGTACAGATCTAAGGCAAGAACGACTAAGTAAGGTAAAATAGGTTTCACAAGATCGCAGTGAAATTTTGGATCTACCATAAGTCAGGAAAAGGAAAAATATTGAGAAGGTTTGGTCCCGAAGCAGTTCACACAAGGTTCAGATTAAGTTATTAGGTTTGGTTTAAATGGCCGATGTAAGGAGTGCCATGGCTGCGATGCAGAACACGTTGAGATCGAGCTTTGCTATCTATGGGCTGACGAAGAACACGAAGAGAGTAACATGAACCCGCGTGAACCCTAATAGATCTACAGAGGGAAAAGGAAGGGCTTACAACAGCTGTTGAGGAAGCGGAGATGCGCCACGTTTACCTGGTGCAACTAGGTTGATGCAGCAGCCGTTGGTGATGCAGAGGCGAAGTTCGACGACGGTGGCGGTGCTCGGAGGCAGGGGCGTTGTGAGGAGGAAGAAGAAGCAAAGAGACGGAGGGAAAAAAGGAAATGACCCTTGGCCCTATTTATAAGGTAAAGGGGGAGGTGACACGCGCGAGAATTGAGGAGCCTGAATATTGGATATCTAACGGAGCGGTTGCCTCGATTGCTGGAAGGTCATTAACTAAAGGTGAGATGTATCATTTTTAAATAACAAAGTGACGTCATGGCGATTTATCATGATCCTGGAGTGTGACGTCATGGCAGTTTACAAGATCAAGGTGAAGATGCAAGGGAAGAATTTTTCTAAGTATTGAAGATTGACATGAACAAGTTCAAATCAATCTGGGGCCTAATGTTGGGGATATTACTACTGGATGTAAACCATCCAGGAGTAGCCGGATTAGAACTATGAAGATTAGAAGCCCATGAGGACGTGAGGGTGATGGCACTTTACGGAGGCCCAAGGCCCAAAGGTGAGTTAAGGCATGTAGATGTGAACCGACTTTCTCATGTAACTTGCATTGTAAGATAGGAAGGATAGAGACCGAGATGGACATGTTTATGATCCGGCCTCGAGACTCTGTAAACCGGTGGGCGTCAACCTGTGTATATAAAGGTATGACCCGTCCGCGGTTTAGGGACAACAAACAACAACTCGAGAGCCACGCAAAGCGGATTCGCTCCCTGGTCATCGAAACCCTAGCAATACCAACACAACTATACGTAGGCTTTTACCTTCATCGAAGGGGCCGAACTAGTATAAAAACCCTCGTGTCCCTTGTCCGGTTTAACCCCTTTAAACTAACCCGTAGCGATGGCTCCACGACTAAGTCCTTTCACGAGACATCTGCCGTGACAAAACCACGACAGTATCCATAAAAGATTTAACACAATCAAACTTAGGTGTCATACCTGACTCCTTACCTTCATCGAGATTCCAATCTTCAGAGTTGCGTTTAATTCTTTCCAATAAATCCCATTTGAATTCAATAGTCTTCAACATAAAAGAGCCACCACAAGAAGTAACGAGCATGGTGCGATTGTTATCAGAAAGTCGAGCATAAATTTTTTGGATAAACATTTCTCTTGAGAGCTCATGACTGGGGCATGAATATAACATTGATTTAAGCCTCCCCCAAGCTTGAGCGATGCTTTCTCCTTCGCAAGGCCAAAAATTATATATATAATTACGATCACGATGAACAAGATGCATAGGATAAAACTTCTGATGAAATTCCAATTTCAATTGTTTGTAGTTCCATGATCCCATATCATCGCATAGCCTATACCATGTCAATGCATCTCCCTCCAAAGATAAAGGGAAGAACTTCTTCTTGATAACATCATTGGGCATACCTGCAAGCTTAAATAATCCACAAACTTCCTCCACATATATTAGGTGCTCATCAGGATGTAATGTTCCATCTCCTGCAAAAGGATTAGCTAGCAGTTTTTCTATCATACCCAAAGGAATTTCAAAGTAGACATTTTCATTTTCACTAGGTTCAGTAGGTTGAGTTGGTTGAGGAGCAACTCTATGCACTACTGGTCGAGGTGAAGATACCCCGAACAAGCCCCTCAGAGGATTACTTTCCATAGTAACAAGTGACAGTAAATTTCAGCACACTATATAAATTTTTCCTTACCAAATTCCACCTACAAAGGCGCTTCACTCCCCGGAAATGGTGCCAGAAAAGAGTCTTGATGACCCACAAGTATAGGGGATCTATAGTAGTCCTTTTGATAAGTAAGAATGTCGAACCCAACGAGGAGCAGAAGGAAATGATAAGCGGTTTTCAGCAAGGTATTCTCTGCAAGCACTGAAATTATAGGTAATAGATAGTTTTGTGATAAGATAATTTGTAACGAGCAACAAGTAACAAAAGTAAATAAAGTGCAGCAAGGTGGCCCAATCCTTTTTGTAGCAAAGGACAAGCCTGGACAAACTCATATAGATAAAAGCGCTCCCGAGGACACATGGGAATTATCGTCAAGCCAGTTTTCATCATGATCATATGATTCGCGGTCGGTACTTTGATAATTTGGTATGTGGGTGGACCGGTGCTTGGGAACTGTCCTTACTTGGACAAGTATCCCGCTTATGATTAACCTCTATTGCAAGCATCCTCAACTACAACAAAAGTATTAAGGTAAACCTAACCATAGCATGAAACATATGGATCCAAATCAGCCCCTTACGAAGCAACACACAAACTAGGGTTTAAGCTTCTGTCACTCTAGCAACCCATCATCTACTTATTACTTCCCAATGCCTTCCTCTAGGCCCAAATAATGGTGAAGTGTCATTTAGTCGACATTCACATAACACCACTAGAGGAGAGACAACATATATCTCATCAAAATATCGAACGAATACCAAATTCACATGACTACTAATAGCAAGACTTCTCTCATGTCCTCAGGAACAAACGTAACTACTCACAAAGCATATTCATGTTCATGATCAGAGGGGTATTAATGTGCATATAGGATCTGAACATATGATCTTCCACCAAATAAACCAACTAGCATCAACTACAATGAGTAATCAACACTACTAGCAACCTACAAGTACCAATCCCAGACTTAGAGACAAGAATTGGATACAAGAGATGAACTAGGGTTTGAGATGAGATGGTGCTGGTGAAGATGTTGATGGAGAATGGGCCCCTCCCGATGAGAGGAGTGTTGGTGATGACGATGGTGATGATTTCCCCCTCCGGGAGGGAAGTGTCCCCGGCAGAACAGCTCCGCCGGAGCCCTAGATTGGTTCCGCCTCGTGGCGGCGAAGTAACGTCCCGAAAGCTTTCTTATGATTTTTTCCTCAACGAAAGACTCCATATAGCGGAAGATGTGCATTGGAGGGCCACCAGGGGGCCCACGAGGCAGGGGGTGCGCCCAGGGGGTAGGGCGCGCCCCCACCCTCGTGGCTAGTGAGTGGCCCCCCTCTGGTACTTCTTGTGCTCAATATTTTTTATATATTCTGAAAATAACTTCCGTGAAGTTTTAGGACTTTTGGAGCTGTGCAGAATAGGTCTCTAATATTTGCTCCTTTTCCAGCCCAGAATCCTAGCTGTCGGCATTCTCCCTCTTTATGTAAACCTTGTAAAATAAGAGAGAATAGGCATAAGTATTGTGACATAATGTGTAATAACATCCCATAATGCAATAAATATTGATATAAAAGCATGATGCAAAATGGACGTATCAGCGGCGCTCATCGCTCCTCCTTCCGGAATCATCGGCATGAGGATACAAGGGCAACGGGTACCTAGGAGGCGGCCTTTTGTACCATGGCCGTGACACCACCGGCCTCACGACCATCTCGCGATGATGGGGCCTCCTCTTCTTCGGCGAGAGCGGCTCGGGCTCGTTGAGGGGAGCCTTGCCTTTCTCCACAGCCGAGAACCTCCGAATTGGCACCATGACTACACCAGCAAGGAGTGGAGCAAGGAAGGAGAACAAGCGGGAGAGGCAGAGGAGAGACGGGTGATGGGGACTCCTCCCCCCATCTCCCATTTATAGCCAAGGGGAGGCCAACCGCCGGCCTCCACGATCTAAGGTAATGATGGCTTTTTCCTTGCATGCAACAGGGACTCGTCAAGTCGGGTTGTTGCTGAGGCAACATGGGGAAGCGGAGACGCCCACGACCGATCAACTCCACGCTTCGACCAAGGCCACAGGCTATTGAGGCCTGCGGCGCTCCGCACTTGCCCTTTGGCTTCGCCTTGAAGCCAAGCCCAAGCGCGCCTTGGGCCCGGGGGCTACTATCCGCGTTCTGGGAATGGGGGTCCCCAGACTTGCCTACCTGAGGCCCACGGCGTCGCTCTGCAGGCAGGCCCATACGACCCATCTTCACCAACAAGGACTCAAGACGCTCGCGAGGGGCCAAGCCTCGCGAGGCGGACGATGCAATACCTCCTCGGGAGCGGCCTCACCAGGCTGGCTCACGAGGGGCGGAGAGATCAAGGCAAGACAAACCTCGCGAGGTTCCAGTGATGTGAGCCATGACGACCAAGGCCAGGCGGGCGCCAGCATGCACAGTGTCCTTGTTTACTCTTTGGTGCTAAGGAGGCAAGCGCAGGCGAGGAGTTCCGAGGCATTAGGCAAAGATTTCCATATCGGTGCAACAAGACCAAGACCAGCAAGACGGCAAGACGGAGGTCACCGTGGAGCCCAAGGCAGCGTCACCACCAGAGCCTTTGGCAGGCAAAGACTACTTTTGTCAGGATAAGCTATACTAGTTGTCCCCTTTCGAATTCGCTGTTGTGGCATCACTTCCCGCTCAATATTTGGGAAGACGACTAGGGCCTCTATAAATAGGACTAGCCACCACGTTAGAGGAAAAAAGGATCCATCCTCACAACGACAAGTTCACCAAGGACAAGAAAACACCTCTTCTCAGGAGGTTGTTCTTCCCCTTGTACTGTTCATCCTCAGCCCAAGAGGCAATCCACCACCACCACATTGGAGTAGGGTATTACACCACAACGGTGGCCCGAACTAGTATAAATCTTGTGTCTCGTGTGTTGTGAGTTCGTGTGCCTAGCCTAGATATCACGAAGTGTTTGAGGGCGTGATCAGTGAGGAAGAGATCTTCGCGCGCACCCTATTGTTCGAACCTTAAGGGTTTTGCCGGAACCCGAAATCCGACAGCATCGTAGCATCGTTGTCGTCTCGCCAACTATTGCTTCTACAACTATCGCTAACTCATAGTGATAAAGTAAAGCAATTACATGGCGTTTGCATTTCATGCAATACAACGACAACCATAAGGCTCTTGCCAGTTGCCGATAACTTTTACAAAACATGATCATCTCATACAATAACGTATATCACATCATGTCTTGACCGTATCACATCACAACATGCCCTGCAAAAACAAGTTAGATGTCCTCTACTTTGTTGTTGCAAGTTTTACGTGGCTGCTACAGGCTTCTAGTAAGAACCGTTCTTACCTATGCATCAAAACCACAACGGTGATTTATCAAGTTTGCCATTTTAACCTTCAACAAGGACCAGCCGCAGTCAAATTTGATTCAACTAGAGTTGGAGAAACAGACACCCGCCAGCCACCTTTATGCAAAACTAGTTGCATGTCTGTCGGTGGAACCAGTCTCATGAACGTGGTCATGTAAGGTTGGTCCGGACCGCTTCATCCAACAATACCGACAAATCAAAATAAGACATTGGTGGTAAGCAGTATGATGATCACCACCCACAACTCTTTGTGTTCTACTCATGCATAACATCTACGCATAGATTTGGCTCGAATACCACTGTTGGGAAACGTAGCATGCAATTTCAAGAAAAACCACGCTCACGCAAGATCTATCTAGGAGATGCGTAGCAACGAGAAGGGGAGAGTGTGTCCATGTACCCTCGTAGACCGAAATAGGAAGCGTTTGACTACGCGGTTAATGTAGTCGAACTTCTTCTTGTTTCGACCAATTAAGTACCGAACGTACGACACCTCTGGGTTCTGCACACGTTCGGTTCGATGATGTCCCTCGAACTCTTGATACAGCAAAGTATTGAGGGAGAGTTCCGTCAGCACGACGGCATGGTGGTGGTGATGAAGTGATCCGCGCAAGGCTTCGCCTAAGCACTACGAAGATATGACCAGAGGCGTAAACTGTGGAGGGGGACGCCGCACATGGCTAACAATTGTTGGTGTGTGTTCTAGAGCTCCCACCCCCCTCGTATATATAGGTTGGAGGGGAGGAGAGGCAGCTAAGCGGCCGCCCCAAGTAGGAGGAATCCTACTTGGGGTCCTCCCAATTCGGCCTCCCCTTTTCCTATTCCTATTCCGAGTAGGAAGGGAGGCGGGGGAAGGGGGAATCCTATTCCCTTTTTCCTTTCCTCCTTCCCCTTTTCTACTCCGATTTGGCCAGCCCATATGGAGGGGCGCACCAGCCCCTTAGGGTCTGGTATGTCCCTCTCTTGTACCATTAGGCCCATATAGTTTGCCGGGGGTTGCCCGGAACCCCTTTCGATGACCCGATACGTACCCGGTACCGCTGGAACACTTCCGGTGTCCGAATACTATCGTCCTATATATGAATCTTCACCTATCAACCATTTTGAGACTCCTCGTCATGTCCGTGATCTCATCCGAGACTCCGAACAACATTCATTCACCAAATCACATAACTCATATAATACAAAATTGTCATCGAACTTTAAGTGTGCGGACCCTGTGGGTTCGAGAACTATGTAGACATGACCGAGACACCTCTCCAGTCAATAACCAATAGCGGAACCTAGATGCTTATATTGGTTCCTACATATTCTACGCAGATCTTTATCGGTCAAACCGTAATGACAACATACGTTATTCCCTTTGTCTTCAGTATGTTACTTGCCCGAGATTCGATCGTCGGTATCTCTATACCTAGTTCAATCTCATTACCGGCAAGTCTCTTTACTCATTCTGTAATGCATCATCCGTCAACTAACTCATTAGTCACATTGCTTGCAAGGCTTATCATGATGTGCATTACCAAGAGGGCCCAGAGATACCTCTCTGATACTCGGAGTGACAAATCCTAATCTCGATCTATGCCAACCCAACAAACACCTTTGGAGATACCTATAGAGCATCTTTATAATCACCCAGTTTTGTTGTGATGTTTGATAGCACACAAGGTATTCCTCCGGTATTCGGGAGTTGCATAATCTCATAGTCAAAGGAATATGTATATGACATGAAGAAAGCTATAGCAATAAAACTGAACGATCAACATGCTAAGATATCGGATGGGTCTTGTCCATCACATCATTCTCCTAATGATGTGATCTCGTTCATCAAATGACAACACATGTCTACGGTTAGGAAACTTAACCATCTTTGATTAACGAGCTAGTTTAGTAGAGGCTTACTAGGGACACGGTGTTTTGTCTATGTATCCACACATGTATCAAGTTTCCGGTTAATACAATTCTAGCATGAATAATAAATATTTATCATGATATAAGGAAATATAAAATAATAACTTTATTATTGCCTCTAGGGCATATTTCCTTCAAGTAATGGCGGCACAGGGAACGAGGACGCCATCAATGGCGAAGCATGACATGATGGCGCTGGCAACAGGAGTGTCGGGAATGGCAACGGCGACGACAAGGTCAACGGGGATGATGATGACCCCAACAATTGTGATTACAACCCGAAGGCCGAGGAGGAATGAAGCCTCATCCCCAACAAGTATGATGCTTTTGATTAGCTCCTTGAGGGACCTCAACTCGATACCTTGCGCAAGCGATTGGACAGTGCGTCTAAAGCATTAAAAACAAGTCTTAATGTCTTAAAGATGAAGAAGATGAACTAAATGAGAGATGGACCTTGCTCCTGAGGGCTGAACAGGCACTCAAGGATAAGCTCTGACGAACCCAAGTCAAAGTACAAGATATCATCTTCAAGATATCTATTAATGAGCAGGTGCTCAGTAGCCCCTCAAGGGTTGAACATTCATGTTTTCCTTCAAGACATCATCTTAATGAATAGAGAAGATTAGATACAAGGTTGATCAAGTCAAAGTACAAAGAGTGGATTCAAGTTAATCAACACACAAAGTGTAGAAGATGTACTAAGTGGTATCAAGTGATCTCATGGTATGGGAAGCATTGTCGGTGTGCTTGCATCAAAAGGAAGATCTGATATAACCCATGGAGCATGATATCAAGTGGTAATCGTCATCAATTTTTGAATTTTGACCAGTAGTCACACTTTTGCCAATCATGTCTCCATATAACTCTAGTGCTTCGTGCTCCAAGCTCAGAATGATTCTGACAGAACTTGAAGACAACCAAGTGTTTTCTGCTTGCATGGTCTGACCATACCGTCTTACACCTTACTATCCATTTGTAATCATGTGGACATGGCACATGATGACCCACAAGTATAGGGGATCAATTGTAGCTCTTTTCGATAAGTAAGAGTGTCGAACCCAACGAGGAGCAGAAGGAAATGACAAGTAGTTTTCAGTAAGGTAATTCCTGCAAGTGCTGAAATTGTAAGTAACTGAGAAGTTTGGTAGCAAGATAAATTGTAAGAGGCAAGTAACGATAGTAGTAACAAAAGTGCAGCAAGATAGCCCAATCCTTTTGAGGCAAAGCACATGCCAAAACGGACTCTTATGATAAGCAAAGCATTCTTGAGGGTACACGGGATTTTCATCTACTCACTTTCATCACGTTGGTTTAATTCGTGTTCGGTACTTTGATAATTTGATATATGGGTGGACCAGTGCTTAGGTGTTGTTCTTACTTGAACAAATCTCCTACTTATGATTAACCCTCCTGCAAGTGTCCGCAACTACGAGAAAAGTATTAAGAATAAATTCCAACCATAGCATTAAACTTTTGGATCTAATCGGTCCCTTATGGAATAGCGCATAAACTAAGGTTTATTTTACCACACAAGACTTCAACATCTCTAACAATCCCAATTGGTGATATAATGTCTCTATTAGCAAGTTTAATAGTAACATCTATGTCTTCTGTCTCTACAGGTGCTATGTCATTCATAATTTCTTGATATAAGGTGTAAGGAATAGCACTCACGCTAGCACCTATGTCACATAAACCATAATAAGAGCGATCTCCTATTTTAACTGAGGCAACATGCATGCCAACAACAGGTCGATGTTTATCCTTTTTATCAGGTTTGGCAATTCTAGCAGCTTCTTCGCAGAAGTAAATAACATGCCCATCCATATCTTCTTCAAAGATCTTTAACCATAGCAATACTAGGTTCTACTCTGATTTTTTCATCAGGTTTAGGTGTTCTTATATAGATTTTGGTAACCACAGTTGAAACTTTAACATGTTCCTTTATCCTAACAGGGAAAGGTGGTTTCTCAATATAAGCAGAAGGAACAACTGGATCAACATTATAAATTATGTTTTCTTCCTTAATTGGTACCGGTTCTTTAATTTCTTCTTTAATAGGTGGGTGATATTTAAACCACTTCTCTTTAGGGAGATCAACATGAGTAGCAAATGATTCACAGAAGGAGGCTACTATCTCAGAGTAAAGTCCATATTTAGTGCTAAACTTTTGAAAAGCATCGGTATTCATAAAAGATTTAACACAATCATACTTAAGCTTAATACCTGACTTTTTACCTTCGTCGAGTTCCCAATCTTCAGAGTTGCGTTTAATTCTTTCCAAAAGATCCCACCGAAATTCAATAGTCTTCTTCATAAAAGAACCAGCACGAGAAGTATCGAGCATGGTTTGATCATTACGAGAAAGCCGAGCATAAAAGTTCTGGATAATAATTTATTTTTAGAGCTCGTGATTGGGGCATGAATATAATATTGACTTAAGCCTCCCCCAAGCTAGAGCGATACTTTATCCTTCACGAGGCCAAAAATTATATATATAATTCCGATCACGATGAACTAGATGCATAGGATAATTTTTTTGGTGGAACTCCAATTTCTAAAGATTCCAATTCCAAGATCCAATATCATTGCATAGCCTATACCATGCCAATGATTTTCCCTTCAAAGATAAAGGGAAAACCTTTTTCAGAACTTCATCTCTGGGTAAACCTGCAAGCTTGAACAATCCACGAATTTGTTCTACATATATCAAATGCATATCAGGATGTTCGGTTCCATCTCCTTCATAAGGATTAGCTAGCAGTTGTTCTATCATACCCGAAGGAATTTCATATTCAATATTTTCAGTAGGTATAGTAGGTTGAGGGGTAACTAATTGTGGTTCCGGTCGAGGCGAGGATACCCCGAACAAACCCCTCAAAGGATTGTTTTCCATAGTAACAAGTGACAATAAATTTCAACACACTATATAAATGTTTCCTTACTGTCGTGGTTTTGTCACGGCAGATGTCCTTGTGAAAGCACTTAGTCGTGGAGCCATCACTACAGGTTAGATTAAAGGGGTCAAAGTGGACAAGGGACACGAGAGTTTTATACTGGTTCGGCCCCTTACGATGAAGGTAAAAGCCTACTCCAGTTGTGATGGAATTGCTAGGGTTTCGATGACCAGGGAGCGAATCTGCTTTGCCTGGCTCTCGAGTTGTTGTGTGTTGTCCCTAAACCGCCGCCGGGTCGTCCCTTTATATACATAGGTCGAGACCCGCCGGTTTACAAAGTCCCAGGCCGGATCATCAATGTGTCCAGCTCGGCATCTATTCCTTGTACCTTACAATACAAGATATATATTAATGTCGGTTTATGTCTACAAGCCTTAACCCGCCTTTGGGCCTGGGGCCTTCATAAAGCGCCACCATCCTTGTCTTCATGGGCTCTGAATAAAATAACCATCATACGTCCAATAGTAATGTCCCCAACATTAGGCCCCAGATTGATTTGAACTTGTTCATGTCAATCTTCAACACTTAGAAAAAATCTTCCCCTTGCACCTTCGCATAAATCTTGTAAACCGCCGTGACGTCATCCTCCAGATCCGCAGTAAACCGCCATGATGTCACCTATTTATTGAAGCCAAAGATACCCTTTATTAATGAGCATCCAACCATCGAGGCGACAACTTTATTAAACATCCATTTTTTGAGCTCCTCGATTCCTGCGCCTGTCGCTTATCTCTTTGACTTATAAATAGGGTTGAAGATCCCTTTCTTTTTCCCTCCGTTGCCTCTTCGTCTCTTCTTCCTCCTCGCGAGGACTCTGCACCCGAGCACCGCCGCCGTTGTCGAGCTTTACCTCTGCCTCATCACCGGTCGCTGCATCAACCTGTCTGGATTAGAAAAACGCGGCACACCTCCTCTGCTTCAACAACTTTGGTAAATCTTCCCCCTTTTCTTTGTAGATCCACTTAGGGTTTCAGTGTTCATCGGAGTTCATCGAAACTCCGGTGCTGTTCTTCTCTTTCCTTCCCAGTAGCATCAAAGACTAGTTAGATCTGTTAACTCTTTGTGTGACCGTAGCCATAATCTCACTTTTCCTTATCAGACAAACCTCTTCATATAGGAAAAACTAATCTGAACCTGATGAACTGGTATCTGAAATTTAGGTCTGAATATATTCTAGTTTTCTGTCGTATCGCAGATCTGAAATCATCATATAACTCTTGTGAAACTTGTCTTCCTTCACTTATGCATTTGTAGATCTGTACTCTTCATACCAATATAGGCGGTTTAACTTTTGGAAGTACGATAATCCGGCATATACCATTAGTCCCCTCCTAAACCACCAATTCATTTATTCTTTCACTTCTTCCATCGCTAAACTCTGGTTTAACAATATGCATATACCTCTGTTTCTACTTATCACTTTACCATTCATAACTGCATCGGCCTCCGATTTAACCATTTTCTCTGCTTAAATTCCTTTCTCTTTACCCTGTTACGCTTTATGCCTTGTCAATTACGAATTGTAAACCGGCAGTAATCTTTTCCAGCTCTTCATTTGCAATGGCCAAACAATTTTATTCCTATAACTGGGACCCCTCCCGGGATACTGAGGTGCAATTGGAAGGATGTGTCAAGATTGGCACTTTACCAAAGCGGGGTGAAATCAAGTGGCGTGTCCCCGGTCTAGAAAACCCTCCTACCCCCAGAGATGGCGAAGTGGTAGTGTTTGTTGACCACATAGGTCGCGGCTTTAAACCGCCTGGATCCAAATTCTTCCGTGACGTACTTGCCAACTTCCAGATTCACCCTCAAGACAATGGACCAAATTTTATGTCCAACATTTGCAATGTTCAAGTATTTTGTGAAGCATACCTGCAAGAGGAGCCAACTGTTGAGCTATTCCAGGACTTCTTCTACTTGAACCGTCGCACTGAATTTGTCGATGGGCCCAATATCAAACTGGGTGGCGTTTCAATTCAGAAGAGGAAAGACGTCAGTTTCCCTCATGCCAAACTCCATAGCCATCCGAAAGAATGGAACCCTACTTGGTTTTATTGTAAAGACACTTCCCCTAATGATGAAAATCCTCTGCCGGGTTACCGTCCCCACCGGCTAACGACCGCTCATCCATTTCCGCAGCGGTTGAGTACTCAAGAACGGGCTACTTATGCTCCACAGCTCTCTAAGCTCAGGGCCTTTATGGCTAATGGTCTGACAGGAGTTGATTTTGTTCGCTGCTGGATCTCATGGAGCATATTACCCTTAAGCCGTTGCTCCGGTTTAATGTGCGAATATATCGGTGATGAAAATGACCCTCAACGTCACATTAATATCCAGCTTGAAGAAGCTGAAGTTGCTGAAGCTGTGAAGAAGATATTGAATGAATCGGAGGTTGTCTGTAGTCGGACCGGGTTAAGTCCCTTCTACACCAAGAACAAACTGCCAGCTGTAAGCATCGCATTGGTTCTGCTTTATACCTGATATTCTTCACTTTGCAATCTTTAATACTTTCTGTCCATATTTTGACAGGGCAATGATCCATTTTGGAAAAACCAACCTAAAGACAAACCGGCGAAAACCCCTCGGCTTAAGACGAAGGCGGTCAAGAAGCCTGCCAAGAAGAAAGCAATTGAACCCATCGATTTTGACCTTGACGATGATCCTGATGATCCGGACGTAGAGGTAGAACTTGACTCTCTTGGTTCATTTTTATACACCTCATTGACAACGATTATTATCAGGATGACGCGAAAGGTAGCCAGGCTGATGACGCAGAGGTAATTACTCCTTCCTCCAGTTCAAACACTCGATCAACACAGAAAGTCCATCAAACAATCCGAAAAATAAAATTTTCTCATCCTCTTGCTCATTTGGACCCAAAATATCTTTTGAAGAAGCAGCAACATGAAGCTCGCCGTACAACCTGGCACAGCGGCCAAGTAGTCACCTCAGCCGGTTTACTGGACATTCCAGTTCGGAAACGTCGATCTGAGGTCTCACCCACTTATAATACCTCTTACCACAAGGCATGTTATTTCCGACAACCTCTTAATCCGTCCGATTCAAATTATCAGGCAACGCCTCATTCATCCTCTGGCGAGTCGACGGCCACACAACTCCCTCCTCTTAAGACCATTGCTGGGTAAGTTTTAACTGAATCTTTTGACGCTTTATATTTGCATGATGTATTCATCCTTGCATCTTTCCCTTTTCAGATCCAAGGCTAGACCCAGCAAGAAAGCTCGGGTGAATAAACCGTATGATGATTTGATTGTTGAACCAGAGCAAACTGCAGAACTAGAAGGTCCCCATGCGGACACTGTGTTTGATGAACCACCCCCTCCAGATCATGATTTGAATGAGCAAGAAGAAACTGAAGTAGCAGACCTTGCTGATAAACCGACGAGTCCGGTCCATAATGATGATGGACCGTCTAGTCCGGCTAAGGCTACTGATATCCCAACAACTCCAACGAAGAATGCTGGCGACAAGGAAGATGATGTTATCATCACTAGTGTTGGCCATACCTCTCCTGGCAACCCTGTTGTTTTATCCAAACATAGCGCTAAGGAAGAACGTGTTGCAACGGAAAAAGGCAAATGGAGCACCGATTTATCAAGCTATGCCCACCTCAGTGCTCAAGAACTCCACTCTGGCTTTCTAAACCGTCTGCACACAAACCGTGACTATGAAGCCGGTTTAGTGAATCTGATGAAGGAGCGCTATGAGGTACTTTCATCACTTTTCCTTTCTTAAATCCAATTTGTAAGTACCAACTCTAGTAGTCCCCAAGGGCCGGTTTATGATGGCAATCATAAATCGGGACTTTTGTAATATCTTAACCCTTGCATGCTTATCTTTCCCATGTCAAATGGTCTTTAAAATAAACTGGTACTTTATCGTTGTGTTTTTGTACTTTTCGCCTATGTAGTCCCCAAGGGTCGGTTTATCTTTCCAAGGTAAACCGGGTCTTTAACCAATGCTTCAATTTGAACAGATGTACATTAGCCCCCATGTGTCAAGGATAATGCTTGCATTGTACTTGGGACTTGCAAAAATTTCTGATAACAGAGCAAATAGGCATTAGCCCCCAAGTACAAAGTGCATAACTTGTTATACGCTTGGTACTTCAAGTATACATAGCCCATTGATGATATATCTTGTCTTTGTAGGCCGAGCTGAGTAAGAAAGATGCCCAAACCGCTGACCTTCAGGAGAACATTAAATCTCAGCAAGCGGAGGCTTCCAAAGCCAAGGAAGAACTGACTAATGCCTTAGCATCCATGGAGAAGATGAAGGAAACCTTTAAGAAGGAGCATGCAGATTGGGACACAGAGAAGGCCGCTTTAGCAAAGAAGGCCGAAGACGCAGAAGCAGCCCTGAAACCGGTGGTTGAAGAACTGACCGGCTTAAAGCGGCAGATTAATGACATGACCTCTGTTGTATTTGGTAAGTATCCTAATATGAAGTTTTTTTCAATTCATACTATCTCATCAATGGTCGGTTTACTGATGCTTACCATGACAGGGACCCGCATTACTCATCTAGGCTCCGACATGCGGATGAAGCTCAAGGCCGCCTATACTTTGATAGAACAGCTGTATTCCGGATCCCAACGAGTTATTTGCACTGCTGCTTATAACAGGCCTCCTCCAACGCTGAGAAAATGAACCATCGAAAAGTTGTCCATGTTGCCTGCCCGGTTGGATGAACTTAAGAGATCAGCTGCAAGGTCAAGCGCGCTGACTGCGCTAATCCGGGCCAAGGCATGGATTCTAGATCTTGAACCGGCAGACATTGGCCAAGGCTATCCCGACGTAAAAGAAGATGGTTCAGAATTCAACAATGATGATCTCCGAAGGCTGACAAGGGAATTGCGACCCATTGCAAGCAAATTGGCGGATGAAACGGATATGTCTCATTACCAGCCGGTTTATGATGCTTATCAGAAGAGATATCATGCGGCAACACATGATGTAGAAGATCTTGTTCCGCCAATTCGTAAGCACACTTATGCCCCTGACATTGATCCTTCCAACCTTATAAGTGAAGAGGCCGTGTTCCAAGCTTTAACTGGAATCAATTCGACGATGATTGATTTCTAGCCACTGGGTAGAGAGGAGGAGGATGCACCAACTCAAGATGATCCTCAATCTTCAAGTCGTCCAGATGTTGAATCCTAAACCGGAGGCCGGTTTATCTGTCGCAGTCTGCCACTCGTTATTGAAATAATTGTTCTATGTGGGCTTTTAAAGCACCTTGTAATAGGCTAGTTTAAACACTTATCTGTTATGCCATCGAGCATGTTTATTTTGCTTGATACTGATAACTCGCCATGCCCTTGGGATATATTATATGCATAGTCCATTACGGCTTTATTTAATATGTTCCTGCATATAAGAACTTGAAAGTGTCCTAGTGGTTTACCACTGGATGGGTCATGATTCCCAAAATATACATAGCTTGGATGTATAACCAAGACTGTAATAACCAAATATAAAATAGATGATACCTGTGATATATCTCGTTGGCTGACCAACTGTTGTTATAATAAGGGTGATAACACCAATCTGGAGTATTGATGACTCCTTTCATCCTTGTCGGTTCATATCAAAACCATACCGGGTTATGATAAACACCGGTTTGTTCATATAATTCTGGTGACTTCTAGACAAAACCAGACAGGATCAAATTAATGCCGGATTGCAATTGATGATGTACTAACAACTTAGTGTTGAAAGCCATGCCGGGTTGTAATAGACACCGGTTTTATTAGAAAATGTTCATAAATCATTTATCAAAAGAGGTTAAATATTGCGAAAAATACCAGAAAAATATGCAAGGCTTTTTCATGGGCAGCCAGGCCCTAAATCGAGGCTTTTCATGGGCTGTCAGGCCACTGAGTTACCCATTTTTCAAAGCCTTTTAAGATGGACCTCAATCTTTAACCAATCATCCTTTTAACTTTGACAAGTTCAGGGTCTATGAGATTGACTGGTCAAACTTTTGATGGGTCATGCCAGGTTTACCTGGACGGAGTGACTTACTTAACGAGGCAGGATAACCCGGGGTTTTAGGTGAATACACCTGGCTTCCAAGCCTGGCTTGATAGCCTATTGCAAGGGTACAAACTCTTTGTTCTTTGAGAAGCAAGGAGCCCCCAAGCAATATTTGAGCTGTGCTCAGTGGTACCTATGTTTGAGTAGTGCTTTTGCAACAAACTCTCTTTGGTCCACATAATTTCCTTTTGGCTTTTAGCCTATCAAGAGGTATAGATATGGTGTGTATACAACCAAGCCCCCTAGTGATTTCCCTTTTTTGGCTTTAGGCCAATCAAGAGGCGTAGCTGTGGTTCGAATACGACCAAGCCCCCTAGTGATTTCCTTTATATGTGTGTGGCATTATAAGCCGGGTTTAATAGAACTCCGCTTTATAAGTAGAAGCCCCCATGTAACCACACAATATGAAAAAAGAAAAGAGACCCCGCTTTAGCTGAGGCTCCGGTTTATAATATATACATTGTCATAAATATGTACATAAGAAGAGCCTGTGGCTCAAGTATAATAAGGCTGAAGAAGAGCTATATTCCTTGGCCGCTGGGTCTCCTCCTCCGATTTACGTGAGTCTTTGTGCTCTCGAACATCGATAAGGTAGAATGACCCGTTGTGCAGATTTTTGCTGACCACAAAAGGTCCTTCCCAAGGTGAGGATAACTTGTGCATATCAGTCTGATCCTGGATGAGTCGGAGCACCAGATCGCCCTCTTGAAAAGTTCTGGTCTTAACCCAGCGGCTGTGATAACGTCGGAGATCTTGTTGATAAATCGCCGAACGCGCTATTGCCAGATCACGCTCCTCATCTAACAGGTCCAGTGGGTCCTGACGTGCCTTCTCATTATCAGCTTCAATGTAAGCTGTCACACGGGGCGAGTCATGACGGATGTCACTAGGGAGAACCGCCTCTACTCCGTAAACCATAAAAAAGGCAAGTAACCCATATATCTGTTCGGTGTGGTGTTGATACTCCATAACACGGAAGGTAACTCCTCCACCCAACAACCCGGCGTCCTCTTTAAAGGAACCATAAGACGGGGTTTAATGCCTCTCAAAATCTCCTGATTTTCCCTTTCTGCTTGACCATTAGATTGGGGGTGAGCCACTGACGACACGTCAAGCCGGATGTGCTCACATTGACAAAATTCTTCCATAGCACCTTTGGACAGATTAGTACCATTATCAGTTATAATGCTATGTGGAAAACCAAACCGGAATATCACCTTTTTGATGAATTGAACGGCCGTGGCTGCATCACACTTACTGACTGGCTCTGCCTCTACCCACTTAGTAAACTTATCAACCGCCACCAGCAGGTGGGTCTTCTTGTCTTTGGATCTTTTAAAGGGTCCAACCATGTCTAGCCCCCAAGTTGCAAATGGCCAAGTGATTGGAATCATTCTCAACTCCTGGGCCGGAATATGAGTGCGGCGTGCAAACTTCTGACAACCGTCACACCTCTTCACCAAATCCTTAGCATTAGCATGAGCCGTCAACCAATAGAAGCCATGACGAAAAGCCTTAGCCACCAATGATTTTGAACCGGCGTGGTGACCACAATCACCTTCGTGGATCTCTCGCAAGATCTCACAACCTTCTTGAGGAGACACACAACGGTGAATCGCCCATGTGACGTTGTAATGATGTAACTTCACATTGACAATGGTCATTGACTTGGATCACCGGATTATCTGCCAGGCCAAGGTTTCATTGCCTGGTAACTCGTCCCGGTTCATGTAGGCTAGGAATGGTACTGTCCAATCCGGTATAACATGAAGAGCCGGTACCAATTGAGCCTCCGGATCAGGAATAGCCAACTCCTCCTCTGTGGGTAACTTAACCGACGGATTATGAAGTACGTCCAGGAAGACATTGGGTGGCACTGGTTTACGCTGAGAGCCTAGGTGACTTAAAGCGTCCGTCGCTTCATTCTTCCGCCGGTCTATATGGTCAACCTGATAACCCTTGAAATGACAAGCCACTATGTCCACCTCTTGTCGATACGCTGCCATGAGCGGATCCTTGGAATCCCACGTACCAGACACCTGCTGAGCCACCAGATCTGAGTCATCGAAGCACTTAACACGGCTTAAATTCATCTCCTTAGCCATCTAAAGACCATGGAGCAAGGCTTCGTATTCAGCTGCATTGTTAGTACAAGGGAACATTAAGTAGAGAACATAACAAAACTTATCACATCGTGGGGAAGTTAGTATGACTCCAATCCTCGAGCCCTCTAGTTGTCTGGACCCATCAAAATGAATAGTCCAATACGTGTTATCTGGCTTTTCCTCTGGTGCCTGCAACTCTGTCCAATCATTAATGAAGTCCACAAGTGCTTGGGATTTGATTGCTGTGCGAGGAGTATATTTTATCACGTGAGGTCCAAGCTCAATAGCCCACTTGGCAATCCAGCCAGTTGCTTCTCTGTTTTGGATGATATCTCCCAGGGGGCTGAACTAACCACTGTGATAGGACGACCCTGAAAATAATGCTTGAGCTTCTGTCTTGCCATGAAAACTCCATACACCAGCTTCTGCCAATGTGGGTACCTTTGCTTTGATTCAATAAGCACCTCGCTAATGTAATAAACCGGTCGTTGAACCGGATACTCCTTTCCGGCCTCCTTGCGCTCAACCACAATAGCCACACTAACAGCCCGGGCATTAGCAGCCACATATAGCAATAAGGGCTCTTTATCGACCGGAACCGCAAGGACGGGCGGTTCAGCTAACTGTCTCTTCAAATCCTCGAACGCTTTATCAGCTGCGTCACTCTAGACAAAGTCATTCGTTTTCTTTAGCATCTGATACAAAGGGATAGCTTTCTCCCCAAGGCAACTGATAAACCGGCTTAATGCTACAATCCGACCCGCCAAACGCTGAACATCATTGATACATGTCGGTTTAGCCAGAGAGGTGATAGCTGTGATCTTCTCTAGATTAGCCTCAATGCCCCTCTTAGACACCAGGAAACACAAGAGTTTGGCTGCCGGAACACCAAAGACACATTTGGCCGGATTAAGCATCATCTTATAGACTCAGAGGTTGTCAAAAGTCTCTCTCAGGTCATCTATCAATATTTCCTCCTTCCCAGACTTCACCACAATATCATCCGCATAAGCATGGACATTGCGCCCAATCTTTTTATGAAGACAATTTTGAAAACAGCGTTGATACGTCGCCTGGGCACTCTTGAGCCCAAAAGGCATAGATACATAGCAGAAGGCTACAAAGGGTTATGAAAGTTGTCTTCTCCTGGTCCTTAACTGCCATCTTGATCTGATGATAACCAGAATAAGCATCCAAAAAACACAAATAGTCACAACCCGCTGTAGCATCAATAATATGATCAGTATGAGGGAGAGCAAAGGGATCAGCTGGACAGGCCTTGTTCAAGTCTGTGTAATCCACACACATATGCCAAGTGTAGTTTTTCTTAAGTACCAGCACTGGATTAGCTAGACACTCGGGGTGAAGGACCTCCATGATAAACCCTGCTGCCAAAAGCCGGGCTACCTCCTCACCAATAGCCTTACGCCTCTCTTCATTGAAGCGGCGAAGAAACTGCCTGACCGGTTTAAACTTGGGAACTATATTAAGGGTCTGCTCAGCGAGTTCCCTCGGTACACCTGGCATGTCAGAAGGCTTCCATGCAAAGATGTCCCGGTTCTCACGGATGAACTCGATGAGTGCACTTTCCTATTTTGGATCCAGGTTAGCACTAATGCT
The DNA here is from genome assembly GCF_018294505.1 of Triticum aestivum. NCBI lineage: Eukaryota > Viridiplantae > Streptophyta > Magnoliopsida > Poales > Poaceae > Triticum > Triticum aestivum. Next base: position 453,138,930 of record NC_057803.1, read on the forward strand.
GAACTGCTAAGATGAATCGCCACGAACAAAATCAACCATCTTAGTATCTGCAGCCGATTTAAATTTCAGCGCCGGGTCATGTTCTGTAGTTGGCTTTTTCAGAGAAGTCATATCTGCTGGATCAACATTGTCTTTATAAAACTTCAGCTCCTCTGTGGCACAAACCGACTCAGCATAAGCCACATCACTTTCTTCACACTCCAAGGCTATCTTCCTGCTCCCATGTACTGTGATGGTCCCCTTATGACCCGGCATCTTAAGCTGCAGATAAACATAACACGACATTGCCATGAACTTAGCCTAAGCCGGCCGTCCGAATAGGGCATGATATGGAGTCTTGATTTTCACCACTTCAAAAGTGAACACCTCTGATCTTGAATCGTGCTCATCTCCAAAAGCAACCTCCAGAGCTATCTTGCCAACTGGGTATGCCGATTTACCAGGCACTACCCCATGAAACACAGTGTTCGACGATTTAAGATTCTTATCTGTTAACCCCATGCGATGAATGGTTTCATAGTAAAGGATGTTAATACTGCTTCCTCCATCCATAAGCACCTTGGTGAACTTGTAACCCCCAACTTGAGGTGCCACCACTAAGGCCAGATGACCCGGATTATCAACCCAGGCGGATGATCTTCTCGACTCCATAAAATGGGCTGTTCAGACCAGCGCAAATACTGAGGCACCACCGGTTCAACGGAGTTCACGGCCCTTTTGTGAAGCTTCTGATCGCGCTTACACAAGCTAGTGGTAAAGACATGATACTGCCCACTATTCAACTGCTTCAGATTGCTCTGATAACCCGATTGCTGCTGCTGCTGATTCCCTTGATGGTTATAACCTCCCTGATTGCCCTGATTACCTTGATTGCCATGCCCGGTCTGATTGCCTTGGAATCCTGAACCGGAGCTACCGCCTCCATAACCCAGCCCATGAAAACCGCCTCCTGAACCGCCGGGCGGGCCATTGTCGTATTGAAACATATTGGAATTTTTGAACTCTCGCATGATGAAACAATCCTTCCAAAGATGCTAAGCTAGCTTGTCCTTCAATCTGTGCTTTGGACAAGGTTGGTTTAACAGGAGCTCCAGATTGGGGCCTGACCCTCCACACCGCTGGGGCGGTTTACCCTTGCGACGCTGACCGTTATCCTGGGCGTTGGTGTTAGCCACAAAGTCCAGGCTATTATCCGCCTTGCGCTTACCATTGTTCCCATGACCTGCCGGGTTATGTTGCTGCCCCTTGGCACTGCCGTTCTTTTTCCCCTTCCTGGATTTGTCCTCCTCAGACTCAGGATCCTTGGTACTATCTGAATCGGCATACTTAACCAAAGTGGCCATAAGCGTTGACATGTCATTGCAGTGACGTTTGAGTCTTCCCAGCTTCAATTTCAACGGCATAAACTGGCAATTGCCTTCCAACGTCAAGACTGATGTATCAGCATTGATGCGGTCTGATGAATGCAAAATAGCTGAGACTCGCTTCACCCAGTGGGTTGTTGATTCCCATCCTCTTGAATGCAGGCGGCTAGGTCCACAATTGACATAGGCTGCTTACACGTGTCCTTAAAATTCTGGATAAACTGGTTTTTTAACTCAGCCCAGGACCCAATGGAGTTAGCTGGCAAACTTTTTAACCAAGTACGAGTTGTTCCTTCGAACATCATGGTGAAATACTTAGCACATACCGCTTCATCCACATCCAGCATCTCCATCGCCATCTCATAACTCTCAACCCATGACTCATGGGGCAAATCGGCAGTATAATTGGGCACCTTATGAGGGCCCTTAAAATCCTTGGGCAGTCGCACATTACGCAAGGCTGGGGTGAGGCACGGTACCCCCAAAGAACTGGAGACCACACCTGGCTCCACTGTGGCGGTTGGACAAACCAGAGTAAGCTGACGAGCCACGTGTTGTGCTGCTAACTCGGCCTCTCGACGCGCTCGGCCATGATCCACCACATCTTGTGCATTAGTACCACCACCCGCCGGGTTACGGTGTCGCGCACTGCTTGACACAGTCGGTTCATCAATATGCCTGCTGTAGCTCCGACTTGGACGAGGGGTGGAATGAATCCTCTCGCGACTATGCGAATAAGCCTACTGCTGGGTTAAAGCCGTTTGAAGGAGCTCTCTAGCCCGTCGTGTCTCAACTGCCACCGGTGACTCGCCTTCGATTGGGAGAGCTGCCAATCATGAAGCGGCGGCCACAATGTTATCCAATGGGTTAGAGTAATGACTCGGAGGTGTTGAGACGCGACGTGATGGGAGGTCGTTTTGCTGAGGCGAAGGAGGCGGATCTGTCGCACGGGGCTGAACCGGTGCCCCGGTCCCAAGTGCCTCCGCCCGGTTTACCACAGGTTGGTTGCTGGTACCCACTCCGGGTGTGTTAAAGTGATTCCTCGCCTCCAAGACCGATGGAAGGCGCGATCGGTATCTTCTACTCATGATGTAATCCGACACACTCTGATCCAGCATAAGCCGGTATACTTGAGCCTCCAATCCGGCCCGCTCTGTAGCCATCCTTGTGTTTTCTGCTACCAGGTCCGCTTTAGCTTGAGTTATCTGATCCTTCACCTTTGCAATCTCTGCGTTGTGCTGATCCCGGTTTGCCGCGTCCACCTCCGCTGCCAGAAATGTTGCTAAAGTGTCGAATAGATCGGACAAAACCTAAGCCAAAGGCGGCGCAGAGCCCCCTACTCCCGCTGGTGTTGTCGTTGCTGAACCGGAGATCATTGCCGCGGCGGTAGAAGAGTGTTGCGCTGGTTGTGTACCGGCCATGAAGACCGTGACCCGGCTTGGCAGATCGAGGGGGTACGGAATACTGTTGCCATCCAAAACCTCCACTAATCCGGCCATCCTGCAGCTGGTACAGCAACTCAGTCTATCCGGTTGATGACTCATCATCAGAGCAGACAACGGTTTCGCCACCAGATGCCGGTCTACCCTCATATTCCGCTCCATGGATGACACCTACGAAGACATGCTTTACGGCGGGCTGAACCTAGGCAGAGCTTGCACGCTGAGCCGTCTCGATGATGTCGGTGCAGATGTCCGGCTTTGGGCTCGGTTCACCGATCTTGCCGATGAAGACATAAATTCCACCAAAGGGGACCCGGTACCCGTATTCAGTTGAACTGGCCTCGGGACCCCATCTTGCGTCGTCGATGTAGAGCTTGCCACGACGACTCTTAGTCATCCAGCCCACAGCGTATCCCTTGAGTCCTTCGGAGCTGTCCTTCGAGAACCCGAAACCATCGTACGATAGCCCCACAGTGGGCGTCAACTGTTGTGGTTTTGTCACGGCAGATGTCCTTGTGAAAGGACTTAGTCGTGGAGCCATCGCTGCGGGTTAGCTTAAAGGGGTTAAAGCAGACAAGGGACACGAGAGTTTTATACTGGTTCGGCCCCTTACGATGAAGGTAAAATCCTACTCCAGTTGTGATGGAATTGCTAGGGTTTCGATGACCAGGGAGCGAATCCGCTTTGCCTAGCTCTCGAGTTGTTGTGTGTTGTCCCTAAACTGCCGCCAGGTCGTCCCTTTATATACATCGGTCGACATCCGCCGGTTTACGGAGTCCCAGGGCTGGATCATCAATGTGTCTGGCTCGGCATCTATTCCTTCTACCTTACAATACAAGTTATATATTAATGTCGGTTTATGTCTACAGGCCTTAACCCGCCTTTGGGCCTTGGGCCTTCATAAAGCGCCACCATCCTTGTCTTCATGGGCTCTGAATAAAATAACCATCATGGGGATAATCCGACCTCTTCTAACCGGTTTACGTCCAATAGTAATATGTCGGATTTCAGGTTCCGGCAGACCCTTGAGGTTTGAACACTGGGGTGCGCGCGGAGATTTCGCATCCTATCTACCTGCACCCCTCCGCCTCGCTAAGATCTAAGCTATGGAAAGAACAACACGAGAGACACAGGGTTTATACTGGTTCGGGCCACCGTTGTGGTGTAATACCCTACTCCAGTGTGTGGCGTGGTGGATTGCCTCTTGGGCTGATGATGATGAACAATACAAGGAAGAACAGCCTCGCGAGGGTCTGCTCTTGGCTGGGGCGATGAACTGCTAGGAGGAGTTCAGTCACCCTTCTCTCTCTCTCTCTCTGATTCTCTCCATCCCGATCCTCCCCCCTCCTGTGGGGGGCTGGTCCTATTTATAGAGGCCCTGGTCCTCTTCCCAAATATCGAGCGGGAAGGGAGCCAACAATGGTGGGCTAATTTTAAGGGGGCAGCTAGTACCAGCTATCTTGACAAAAGTAGTCTTCGCCTGCACAAAGCTCTGGTGGTGACGCCGTCTTGGGCTCCACAATGACCTCCATCTTGCAGTCCTCCTAGTCCTGGTCTTGTTGCACCGAAATGGCAACCTTTGCCTGATGCCTCGGTACTTCGCGGCTGCACTTGCCCCTTTTGCACCAAAGAGGAAAGGAGGACACTGCGCGGGCTGGCACCCGCCTGGCGCCCTTGGTCGTCATGGCTTGCGTCACGGGCACCTCGTGAGGTACCCCGCCTTGATATCTCTGCCTCCTCGCAAGCCAGCCTGATGAGGCCGTGCCTGAGGAAGCTCCGCGTCGTCCGCCCCGTGAGGCTTGGCCCCTCGCGAGGGTCTTGGGTCTGTGTTGGTGAAGATGGGCCGTGCTGGGCCCCCCTTTGAGCCATGCCACAGGCCGCAGGCAGGCAAGTCTGGGGACTCCCGTTCCCAGAACGCCGACAGTAGCCCCCGGGCCCAAGGCGCACCCGGACTTGGCCATGCAGGGAGGCGGAAGGGCGAGGGCGAGGCGCCGCGGGCCCTAACAGCCTGTGGCCTTGGGCGCCGCGTGGCGGTTGATTCGACATGGGCAGCACTGTTCCCCCACGCCCCCCTTATTTTGCGCCATGCTAGGCGGACTCATAGTTGTACACAGCCGCTCCCCTTTCTGTCGCTCGAGCGCCCTCTGTCCTTCCTTTGCTCGAACTCCAGCTTCTGTTTTCGACCCAATCTCGAACTGCCCCCCCCCCCTTCCCATCGCCATGGCTCCGACGAAGAAGGGAAGCAGGAAGAAACTCATGCCTCCGCCTTGCCGGCCGCTGTTGGCGGCCCCCGCCGAGGGCTTAGGCAAGGTCAGCTCAGCTCTGGCCACTATCTTCAACGAATGCGGGAGGATGACGGCCTGGCCCGCGTCCCACTTCTCCATCGACAGGATAGTCACCGACGTCCCGTATTTCGCTGACGCCCTGTGGGCGGGTCTGGTTCCTCCCTTATCTGATTTCTTCAATGCCGTGCTTTCCCACTATCAGATCCATATGATGCATCTGGGTCCTGAATCCATCACCCTCCTTTCGGTCTTCGCCTTTGTTTGCGAGGCTATGATGGGCATCCTTCCTTCGGTTGCCTTGCTGCGCCACTTCTTGCTGCGCCTTGTCGACCCTACCCAATGCTGGGCGTGTGTGAGCTTCGTTGCTGCGTCTGAGACAGCGGCTTCTGGGATTGACTTCAAGCTCCCTCTGCCCGCGGCTGGGTTCCGTGAGCGGTGGCTATATGTGGATGCAGGGGTGCCCAGCCCCTTGCTATCGGAGCCAACTTCGCCTACTGTCCCCAATTCAGGCTGGGGCCAGGAGACGCTTGAGAGCCCCCGGCTCGTCTTCCTCTGGCACCGCTTCGCGTTCTTGAGGTCGCTTGGCGTGACAGCGCCCAAGGTGGTGAAGGAGTTCCTGCTACGCCGCGTTGCTCCTCTCCAATGCCACTCCCGCTGGATGTGGGCCTTCAGCGGGTGCGATGATCGTATGAGGCTCCAGGAAGAGGACCTGACTCCTGAAGTGCTGAGGACAGCGCTCTTGACCCTAACTGGGGACCCCAACCCTGGCAGCATCCAGCAGGGAGGGGCCTTGCTGTACCTCTGCCAGAGCAGGGGCGACTTTGTGAAGCAGATGCCTATCTTTGATGAGTGGGGGTCGCGCCCCGCCGGCCTTCAGGGACCTCGCGAGAACCCAGTGATGGTGACTGCCCTTCCAGTCGGCCACGACGACTCTTCCTCAAGCGGCGGAGCAGGGAGACATTAGGCGCCTGAGACCGAGGGGGCTCCCGGCGGGGTGACAGCGCAGGGCGATGCTCATGAGGGAGCGGCTCTTGGGGCCCGTGCCGCTGAGGCTAGGGGTGGCAAGCAGCTGCCCTCAGCGCCTGTGAACGGGGCCCCTGAGGCTCTAGCTGCTTCTCTTGGCGAGGCGATTGGCAGCGCGCACCAGGCAGGCGCCCCTAACGCAGATTGCCTTGACGCTACGTCTTCATCGTAGGTTGATCCCTACGCCCAACTCTTGGGCCGCTTCTGCATGGACTTTGAGGCCCTCCAGAAGAGAAGGGAGGCCCTGGGCGACGATTGCCCTTGTCACCTGCTGAAGCGTAGGAAGTACTTCGCCACTGATGAGTAAGCCTTCTCCTTTCCCAGCTCCCGATCCTTCTGTTGCTTTTACTGACCCTTGCTCTGCAGGCCCTTTCCAGCCGAGCTTGCGGAGACGGCTGAGGTGTCGTCCCCCTTGGCTTCGCCCCCTCCGTTGTCCTCAAGCGCCCCGAGCAGCAAAGCCCTTGTGGTGAGGGCGATCGAAGAGGCGGACCGTCCCGAGTCGCATCGTGGCCCTGCGCACCTCGCGATCCTCTTCCGCAGGCCTTCTCGTGGCATAGCCAGCCTGATGTGGGCTTCTCGCCTGGTCGTGGACTGCGACTGGCTGAGGCGCTCCCTGCGCTCTTCACCTGGGGACGGGCTGGCTCCAGGCCGGACTTCTGGCATGGCGTGCCCGGCCGTCGCGAGGGTGCCAGCCCCCAGCCCCTAGCCCGGAGGGGGAGTGCTGATTCGTGGCTCCCGGTGCTTTCTTGGGGCAGATGATGGTGTGGAAGACGTGCTCGAGCGTGCTAGGGGGCGTCGCGCTCTTCGCCAAGGATTCCTTCGAAGGGCGGCTGACGCAGTAAGCCTGCTTGGTGAGGAGCTTGCTCATGAAGACGCGCGCCTTGAGGCCGAGGGCCTGTGCCTGGCCGCAGAGAGGCGCGAGCTGGAGGGCGCCATCACCCTAATGCGCCGTCAGTGCGATCTTGACGACGTAGAGGCCAAGGCGTCGCTGGTGGCCTCTCGGGAGGCCCGATCTTGGGCCGCTGAGGAGGCCCGGGAAGCCGACCGGCGGCGAAAGGCGGCGGAGGAGCAGGCTCGGGAGCTCCTGGCCTGGTGCCACTCACTGGAGGAGCAGGTGGAGCTGCGTGAGGCAGCCCTCGCGTCGATGAAGGTGGCCTATGGCGACTCAGCAAAGCTCCAAAAGCGCGAGGAGGCGCTGACGCTAGAAGCCGCCGAACATACCCGCGAGGACGAGCGTCTGGAGACGAGGGAGCGCTTGGTGACGCGGGCGGAGGATGATGTCGCTGCACAGGAAGCCCGTGTCCTGGAGGAGGTCAGACGTCGGGTGGCGATAGCGCATTTGAACCTCAAGCACGAGTTCGAGGAGAAGCTGGGGTTGATCCAGGCCGAGGCTGAAGGCAGGACTGCTGCCTTGAGAGCCAAGCTAGAGGAGGCGACACGGCAGGCCGATGCTTTCCGGGCCGCCCTTGAGGTGGCGCAAGGTGAGTTAACCACCTCCCAGGCCGAGGTGCTCCTTCTTCGCCAGCGGGTAGAGGAGGCTGAGGTCGTCGCGCGCCAGAATGCGGATGAGATACATCAGCGGCGGATCCTAGAGCATGAGCACGGCCCCATGCTCACCATGCTCCGGGAGAGAGCCAACACGGCCTTGGGAAACATCTGTGAGGCAGCTATTGGCGAGCCGCATGCAGTCAACTACGCTGGCAATCTTCAGTTCTTCACTGACGTGGTGACGCAGCTGAAGGCACGGTCGGTCAGGGCTGACAAGTTGGTGGAGGAGAGGAGCCGCGCCCTGCTCGAGCGTGCCTTTTCTCGCGTCTTCAGCCATCTCCAGAACATGGATCCCCACTTCGATTTCGACGCTGCCATCGCCCCAGTCCCCCAGGCCGTCCGAGGCGACCTGGCGCACTGGGTGGAAGACAATGTGGATGCTCTTATCAGGGCCTTCGCTTTGGACAACAACGGTGTGATCGTAGCTGCCGACGAGGGCGGTGTGGTGAACAGCCCTGACGCCGCTGGCGGCGACACGGACAACGATGGCGAGTTCAGCAACGCTAGCAACGGCTCGGGTGGTGCTCTTGAGGACGCATTGGGGGATTTATCCGACTGATTGTGCATCGTTCCTGCTTCCTTACCCTGCATGAATAGAACTCAGGTTTTGGCCTGATGGCTGTGAGAATTTTGGAGGGGGGGCCCTTATGTAAAACTTGTGTTCATCGTATTAGTAGACGCTACATTGCCCATGCGCCCGCGCCAAGTGGTTGGCTTAAGCGATGCGCTGGTCGGCTAGTTTACCTTGGTCCCGTGCTGGCCCTGAGGTAGCCTGTGGGAGGTTGTGGTGTCCCGAGTGTTCCCTGATTGGATCCGTAGCACTTGCAGCAAAACACCCTCCTGAGAGGACGCGGCGGCAGCAGTCTGGGCTGCGCGCAAGCTAGGCCTGACCCGGCTCGTGAGGGGCTCACGAGGGGAGGCAGCTGAGGCGAAGTGGTAACCAAAACACGAGAAATTGCTCGAATGAGACTAAGCACCCCTTCCCCGAACACACGCAAATATCAAATTCGAATCCAACTTGAATCCAGTGGGGGAAAGCGACAACCAAATGGAAAAGCAACGAAAGCAGACAAAAGGCCGCGTCCGGCACCTAATCTAGTCTTGGACGTCTTCTCACCAGCGTGGAGCTAAGTGCTGCCACTGGGCGTGGGAGGGAGCCCCAGGGCCTGAGGCCGGCACCCCTGAGACTCCGGGGCGTGTACAGCCCCACTCATTATTACGTGAGAGTGTCACGGGGCGGCGAGCTTCACAGGCACTGGGCCTTCTTCACAGGTACTGGCCTTGCTTCATATCGCCATATGAGGGCCCCGCCTTGCGCCACACTCTAGTGCCATCAACGACGACCAGAAACCAGGACGCCGCCGATGGGGTAGAGCGGTCGCCAGCGGTTCCCCCGACGACCACGGGTCCTCCGCCAGGGGCAGGCCCTGAGGCACCTCCCCAGAAGAGGGCCTACCTCCTGAGAACACCTTGCTCCGAACGCCGCGGTGGTGATGTCGGATCTCGGCCCCTCTCCTGCAGCCCCCTGCGCCCTCCTCCCGAGGGGTAGGAGACTGTGGGAGCGGGGCAGCTGCTCGCTGTGGTGACCTGCACCTCCTGCGATCCATGGTTAGCGTATGCCTGCTCCTGAAGAATTAGCGGTACCCGATAATCGTTGCCTCCAGCGTGTCCAGCGGGACCGTCCCTGGACTCCTGGAAGGGCTCAGCTTCTGGCGCCTCGTCCCCCAGCTTGGGCTGAGGAGCGAGCCTTGTTTGCTCTCGTGAGGGTGTCCTTGGTCCATCATGAGGGGAACCTATTCCTCTGGCGCTGTCATCCCGAAGGCCACGCCGTAGTGCTCCGCGTGCCACGCGGTCCTGCCTGACGCGCCCACCGTGGGGTGGCAGCGCGGCTGTCCACTGGGGCCGCGGGTCGCGTTGAGTCCTTCTTCTTCGCGGACCGGGAGCGGGGGCAGCGCCGTCGCCGGTCCGGAGCTGACAGCTTCGCTGGCGTTGGAGTAGCCTTGGAGCCCGCGGGCGCGCGTGGAGCCCCCGCGCGGGCCGCCCTGGGCTTGAGATGGGAGCTGGGTGCAGAAGGGGTGAGCCCCCGAGGCGGCGAAGCCCAGGAGCTCTGCCACCCGCTCCAGCAGCACGTCGCGGCCGCCCTCCAGCAGCCTGCACTACAGCAGCTCTCGGGCCACCATGAGCGCGACCCTCGAGTTCGCTTGCTCCCGGCGGGTTTACGGTGTCGTGGTCGCGGCATGATTGGAGGCCCTTGCTGCCGACTGCGCCTGCCGCGGTGTGAGAGCTGTCGAAGCCTGTCCGCGTCGCCCGTGGCTCGCAGCGCCTTGCGGACCGCGAGCTGCCTGGGGCACAGGGTCGCCCGGGGCGAGCGGCTCTGCGCGGGCGGGCCATGCTGCCCATGGATCTGGGCTGCCCGCCTGCTCGCCGGACATGGTGATGATGACGCGACGGGGCACGAAGCGGTAGAAGGTGCATTCAGGTGCACCCCTACCTGGCGCACCAAATGTCGGATTTCGGGTTCCGGCAGACCCTTGAGGTTCGAACACTGGGGTGCGCGCAGAGATTTTGCCTCCTACCTACCTGCACCCCTCCACCTCGCTAAGATCTAAGCTATGGAAAGAACAACACGAGAGACATAGGGTTTATACTGGTTTGGGCCACCGTTGTGGTGTAATACCCTACTCCAATGTGTGGCGTGGTGGATTGCCTCCTGGGCTGACGATGAACAATACAAGGAAGAACAGCCTCGTGAGGGTCTGCTCTTGGCTGGGGCGATGAACTGCTGGGAGGAGTTGAGTCACCCTTCTCTCTCTCTGTCTCTGATTCTCTCCATCCCGATCCTCCCCCCTCCTGTGGGGGGCTGGTCCTATTTATAGAGGCCCTAGTCCTCTTCCCAAATATCGAGCGGGAAGGGAGCCAACAATGGCGGGCTAATTTGAAGGGGGACAGCTAGTACCAGCTATCCTGACAAAAGTAGTCTTCGCCTGCACAAAGCTCTGGTGGTGACGCCGTCTTGGGCTCCACAATGACCTCCGTCTTGCAGTCCTCCTGGTCCTGGTCTTGTTGCACCGAAATGGCAACCTTTGCCTGATGCCTCGATACTCCGCGGCTGCGCTTGCCCCCTTTGCACCAAAGAGGAAAGGAGGACACTGCGCGGGCTGGCACCCGCCTGGCGCCCTTGGTCGTCATGGCTTGCGTCACGGGCACCTCATGAGGTACCCCGCCTTGATCTCTCCGCCTCCTCGTGAGCCAGCCTGATGAGGCCGTGCCTGAGGAAGCTCCGCATCGTCCGCCCCGCGAGGCTTGGCCCCTCGCGAGGGTCTTGGGTCTGTGTTGGTGAAGATGGGCCGTGCTGGGCCCCCCTTTGAGCCACGCCGCAGGCCGCAGGCAGGCAAGTCTGGGGACCCCCGTTCCCAGAACACCGACATAATATCCCCAATACTTACCAAATTCCACTTACCAAAGGCGCTTCACTCCCCGGCAACGGCGCTAGAAAATAGCCTTGATGACCCACAAGTATAGGGGATCAATTGTAGCTCTTTTCAATAAGTAAGAGTGTCGAACCCCACGAGGAGCAGAAGGAAATGACAAGTAGTTTTCAGTAAGGTAATGCCATCAAGTGCTGAAATTGTAAGTAACTGAGTAGTTTGATAGCAAGATAATTTGTAACGGGAAAGTAACGGTAGTAGTAACAAATGTGCAGCAAGATAGCCCAATCCTTTTGAAGCAAAGGATAGGCCAAAACGGTCTCTTATGATAAGAAAAGCGTTATTGAGGGTACATGGGATTTCATCTAGTCACTTTCATCATGTTGGTTTAATTCGCGTTTGGTACTTTGATAATTTGATATGTGGGTGGACTGGTGCTTAGGTTCTGTTCTTACTTGAACAAACCTCCTACTTATAATTAACCCTCCCGCAAGCATATGCAACTACGATAATCATAGCATTAAACTTTTGGATCCAATCGGTCCCTTATGAAATAGCGCATAAACTAGGGTTTAAGCTTCTGTCACTCTCACAACCTGTCGGTGTCAAAACCGGCGAATCTCGGGTAGGGGGTCCCGAACTGTGCATCTAGGCCGGATGGTAACAGGAGGCAGGGGACACGAAGTTTTACGCAGGTTCGGGCCCTCTCGATGGAGGTAAAACCCTACGTCCTGCTTGATTAATATTGATGGTATGGGTAGTACAAGAGTTGATCTACCACGAGATCAGACAGGCTAAACCCTAGAGGCTAGCCTACGGTATGATTATTGATGTGTATGTTGTCCTACGGACTAAAACCCTCCGGTTTATATAGACACCGGATAGGGTTAGGGTTACATAGAGTCGGTTACAATGGTAGGAGATCTGAACATCCGTGTCGCCAAGCTTGCCTTCCACGCCAAGGAAAGTCCCTTCCGGACACGGGATGGAGTCTTCAATCTTGCATCTTCATAGTCCAGGAGTCCGGCTTGAAGGTATAGTTCGGCTATCCGAACACCCCCTAATCCAGGACTCCCTAAGTAGCCCCCGAACCAGGCTTCAATGACGATGAGTCCGGCGCGCAGATTGTCTTCGGCATTGCAAGGCGGGTTCTCCTCCAAATTCCATGTACCTGTTTGAATAAAGTCCGGTTTCTTGTAGATGTTGCACTCCTCGGCTTCTACGCCCAACAATGGCTGCTTTCCACATGTCAAACGAATATGAAAAGTCTGAGTGTTTTTACGTTCACACCCCTCGCCGTGTAAATGAGTTCCCCTTTTTAAGGGGATGAGGATATAGATCCAATCCACACCTTCTCCCCTCCACGAGTGCTCATCAGAGAGCATCCGTCAAAGGTCCATTCCACCATGGCCAGCCGCCGCAACTCCTCCTCTCGTCCTTCTAGCCCTAAGCCTGGATATTGGGAGAGATGTTCTACTCCACATAGCGAGCTAGTGACGCTTCAGACCAAGGGATTTCTCCCCCCAGCCGATATGGTCCCGGTCCGAGCCGGTCTTGCCGTCTACAACGGCGGAGAGCAAGTAGAGAATGCCCCTAATCCATCCAAAGGAGAGCGGGTGTGCCTCGTTCCTTACTTAATAAGGGGGCTCGGATTTCCCATCCACCCGTTTCTCCGGGGGTTGCTGGAGTTCTACAGCCTCCAGCTACATCATCTCACGCCTGCCTCAGTATTGCACATCGTAGGCTTTGTAGCCCTCTGCGAGCTGTTCTTGGGTATTGAAGCTCATTTCGGACTGTGGAAGGAGCTATTTTGCCTCGTGCCCCGTTCCAAGAAAGGGTCAATGTATCAAGTGGGCGGAGCCGAAGTATGGCGCATTGCCGGGACCGGATATCTGTCCGGAACCCCAAAGAAGGCGTCCATAGACTGGCCCTCGGAATGGTTCTATATAGAAGACGTCCCGCTGCCGGATCCTATCTGGATCGGCCTCCCAGAGTTCGACAGTGCCCCTTTAAAGAAGCGCCTAAGCTGGCGTCCACGGAGCCCTCAAAGGGAAAGTGACAGGGACATCGTTTATCTCATGGGCCGAATAAGATTGTTGGCCCATTCCGGACTAACCATGATCGGAGTTATGGCCGAATGCATCATGCGGGGGGTGCAGCCGCTTTAGTACAGAAGCCACCCCATGTGGGATTTCAACGGGGAGGATGACGCCACCCGCTACGGCCGCAAAGGACCAGATTCAGTTACCGCTCTATTAAAGATCTTGTCCACTTTGTACAAGGGAGAAGAGGAGGAATTTCTCCGTGTCAACCCACAGGGCGGATTCTCTATGCACAATCCCCCAAGCTAGGTAAGTAGTCGCATTTACTTGCTCATCCGTTTAGTGTTCCCATTGTTAAATACTTAGTCTAATGACTTCAACGCAGGAACTGCGTCGGGCCGTTAAGGACATAAGCAGCCCGCCTCCACAACCCGAGGACTCAGGATGGTCTCTCGACCCGTCCTCTCAAGAGGATCCGGACATATCTGTGGAGCTGATCGATGGAGTGTTCCATCAATTGAGCGAGGACAACGCCCTGGTGGCCATTACGGCTGATTATCTAGGGCTGATCCGAACACCCCAGGTACCTGAGGCCGAAGTCCCTGTACCTCGGACAGGGGTTCGTCCACGCGTGTTTAATTTCCTGATTGCAACCGAACTTTGCAGGGGAGGTTTTTACGGCAGAAGGCCGAACCTGCGGCGACAAACCAACCAGGGGCCGCAGGGCCCCATGGGCAGGAAAGAGGTGCCGTCCGGACCGAGGCATCAGCGCGAAGGTATGGCGCACCCTTTATCCCAGTTGTTATACCTTCGAGGCACACTTGACACTCGTGCCCTTTTCAGGACAAAGAGACCTCGCCGGACTATATCCGGAGAGGCTGTTAATCGCGCCTCCACCAGCCAGGCTCCAAAGCCTGGTCCGGGGACGGAGGCGAACGCAAGGCGTGTGCCAGACATTCCTCCGATGGAGGATGCGGATGGGTTATCTGCCACCAACTCAGAGGTGGAAAGTGCCATGAACCACAGGCGTCGCCGGACCATTCTTCGCGACGCTTGCTTTCCCCAAGAGGCATTAGATGCCTTCAATTCGGGAGATGCGCACCTCCGTGCCGCTCAAAATGGTCTAGCCAGAACCACGGAGCAATATGTAAAAGACATACGGGTAAGAAAATTTTGGTAAATATATATGTAGCAGTAGCCCCCGAGACTGAAAACAGTTAGAATAACTGGTTTAAGGATCATTTGAAATGCAGGTTCTTAGAGAAAAGAATTCCCTACTGACCCAGGAGCTGGAAGAGTGCAAAGCCCAACTGGAGGCCGCACTAGCCGCGGCAGGGGAGCCTAAGGAGACCCCCTCTGGTAATATACATTTCGAAAGATAAGTATGTGGCGAAGCACGGCTTTTGTGCAAATCTGACAAATAAAATTGCAGATGGCGCCGGATTGAATCCGAAAAGGCAACACCTCGAACGCCAACTAAAGGCTCGTGAGAGGGTGCTGTTAAAGGTGATGGGGGAGAAGAACGTTCTCCAAGATGCCAACACCCGGCTGGGCGTCGAGCTAAAAGATGTTCGTGCCCAGCTGTCAGACTCCGTGAAGGAGAATCAGCGGCTTCGGCGCGGCATATTTAGTAAGTGCTTGAACGAAGCTTTTAAAAGAAAGTCCGGCGGTGCCGTTGATTAACAGAGCAATGTCCGTAGGTATGTTAACAGGTCGTCCTGCCGAGGAGATGCCTGGTTCTATGGGTGACCTTCTTCCCGAGCTCTTGCAATTGCTCGATCAAGTTCGGCAGGCGATGCGAGGCGTCGCCCAGGTCCTGTGGCCATCCGTCTCGACACCCGAAGGTCTTGGAGAGCTTGCGGAGATGCTGAGGGGAGCACGGCGACGCTTCCAGTTGTGGAAGATATCAGCCTACCGTCAAGGCGCTAGGGAGGCTTGGGCCATGGTGAAGACGCGGTATTCACAGGCTGACCCCAACCATATGGCCGTGGTTGGTCCTGTAGGCCCCGATGGGAAGGAGATCCCTGTGAGCTTAGTATACGGCCAAGTAGAGTTGGCCGCAAAGTATTCCCAGCAGGACTGTAAATTAGACAGCCTGTTAGATGGTATTGAAGAGGAGTACAGTCAGTCAAAATGACTATGTAATTTAATTGACATTTATAATGCCTTCTAACCAGATTGTAGATCGTTTGTCATGACCGATCTTTTCGCTTCAGCCTCGGGACCTGATGGTCCGGAGTGTGTCCGAATTCCCGTGCGGTTATATAGGAACCGGGGAATGCGTGGAGACCAGGCGTAGGGGTCATTATGGCGTGAACAGACAAGTGCCCGACTAGTTATGTTATATTACATGGTTAGTAAGAAACATCTTCCAGGGAGAATAGTTCCATTAGGGGTTCCTTTCCCTGGGGGGCATGCCCTAAAGTGCATGTCCATGCTGCGAAAAGAAACGCAGGAAGAACGCCTGGGGGCACATAGATAAAGAAAAAGATCATCTTTAGTTCACCGACCGAATATTCTCTTAAGAACGCTAGCTTTCGGCTTCACGCAGTCTGAGGTACACGTCCGGCTGATCCAGCAGTAACAATTGCAGAGGTGCTCCCTTTACCACCTAGCCGAATAATCAGGAACGTAGGGGTAAGCACAGGAGCCAGGCAACACAGCTTGGCCAAAACTTAAGTCATATCGATGCATATGAGGGTGAATAAAAGGTACATGCGGAAGTTTGACACATGTGTTAGGCATGAAGCCCGTATAAATAAGCTTCTGTTTAAAGAAGCCCCCGGGTTTACTGAGCGCGGATAGCGCGTCAATTTGTGAGCCTTTAAAGGTTATAAGAGAGAGAAAACGGGAGAAGGAGAGAAATGTACGACGGACAGTATATAAAAAATGGACAGAGTAAGGAGACGAACATAGGATCCGGTGCTAGGCATAGAATCTTCGGAGACGGGCTGCGTTCCATGGGTTCGGCTCGAGTCGGTTATCCGATGCGTTTCACAGGCGGTATGCTCCACCAGTCAGGACTTGGTCAATTATGAAGGGACCTTCCCACTTGGGCTTGAGTTTGTCCTTTTTCTTGTCCGGCAGGCGTAGAACTCATTCGCCAATGTTGTAATTTTTGGCCCATACTTCTCTGCTTTGGTATCTTCGAGCTTGCTGTTGATAGAATGCGGAACGGGCTTTCGCCACATCACGCTCCTCCTCTAATGCGTCCAAACTGTCCTGCCGATTGAGCTCGACTTCTCTTTCCTCGTACATGCGCACTCGAGGTGAGTCATGAATTATGTCGCAAGGCAGAACTGCCTCTGCGCCGTACACCATGAAGAATGGTGTGTATCCGGTGGTGCGATTCGGCGTGGTCCACAGCCCCCAGAGTACAGAGTCGAGCTCCTCTACCCAGTGCGTGTTAGATTCCTTGAGGGACCGCACTAGTCTGGGTTTGATGCCGCTCATGATAAGACCATTTGCACGTTCGACCTGGCCGTTAGTTTGTGGGTGATAGACGGAAGCATAATCGAGCTTTATGCCCATGTTTTTGCACCAGAGTTTTACCTCGTCGGCCGTAAAGTTCGTGCCATTATCAGTGATGATGCTGTGGGGGACGCCGTAACGGTGTACGACCCCGGATATGAAGTCTATCACAGGTCCGGATTCAGCCGTCTTAACAGGCTTGGCTTCTATCCATTTGGTGAACTTATCCACCATGACCAGTAAGTATTTGTGCTTGTGGGTTCCGCCTTTAAGGGGTCCAACCATATCAAGCCCCTAGACCGCAAAGGGCCAAGTGATGGGGATAGTTTGGAGGGCGGTGGGTGCCATATGGCTTTGGTTTGCAAAGAGCTGGCAGCCGGTGCATCGTTGGACTAAGTCCTGAGCGTCTGCCCGGGCCGTCGGCCAATAAAAGCCTGTACGAAAGGCCTTGCTTACCAGGGACTGGGCTACAGCGTGATGACCACCGAGTCCGGCATGGATTTCAGCCAGGAGATTCTGCCCCTCTTCTTCGGAGATGCACCTTTGAACCACTCCGGTAGTGCTTTTCTTATAAAGCTCTCCCTCGTGGACTCTGTAGGCTTTGGATCGCCGCACTATGCATCGTGCCTCTTTTTGGTCCTCGGGGAGTTCCTGCCTAGTAAGGTAGGCGAGGAATGGTTCTGTCCACGGGGCGATGACGGCCATTATTACATGGGCTGAAGGTGTTATTTCAATGGCGGAGCCTCCGATTGTGTCAGAATGTTCGGTGTCGGGCAGTGCGGTTGGGTCCGGGCTGTTATTGTTTGGCTCCCCTTCCCATGCCACGGATGGCTTGAACAGCCTTTCCAAGAAGATGTTGGGGGGAACTACATCGCGTTTTGCACCGATGCGTGCCAGGACATCCGCCGCCTGATTATTTTCCCGGGCTATATGGTGAAATTCAAGTCCCTCGAACCGAGCTGACATTTTTAGGACGGCTTTGCGGTAAGCTGCCATTTTTGGATCCTTCGCATCGAAGTCTCCATTTATTTGGGAGATTGCGAGGTTCAAGTCCCCACGCACCTCTAGGCATTGGATGCCCATGGATACTGCCATCCGGAGACCATGTAGAAGGGCCTCATATTCGGCTGCATTGTTGGAGTCCATGTACAGAATCTGTAGTACGTATTGAACTGTGTCTCCTGTGGGGGACGTCAAAACGACGCCAGCCCCCAGTCCGGCCAACATTTTGGAGCCGTCGAAATGCTGATCCAATTTGAATATGTGCCGTACTCTCTAGGGAGTTCGGCCTCCGTCCATTCTGCGACGAAGTCGGCCAAAACTGGTGACTTGATGGCTCGCCATGGCTTATAAGTTATGTCGAACGGGAGGAGCTCGATGGCCCATTTCGCAATCCAGCCCGTTGCATCACGGTTGTTTATATTGTCGTTAAGTGGTACTTATGAGGCTACTGTTATTGAACACTCTTGAAAGTAGTGTCGTAGCTTCCGAGATGCCATGAATACCTGAAAGCACAAGTGCTCCCTAGGTGGTTTTGATAATTGATGACAACATATCTCTTGTTGGACTAACATTTCGATCTAGCATGTTTCAGATAAGTTCAACAATGGAGTGGCATGGACTAAAGGTTGTGGGAACTCCTTCAAGATGCTAAGGACAAAGGATTGGCTAAAGCTTCAAGCTCAAGACTCTTCATTTTATATTTTAGTGATCCAAGATCACATTGAGTCTCTAGGAAAAGCCAATACTATCAAGGAGGGATGAGGTGTTGCTTAATGAGCCTCTTGCTTCATGTGCTTAATGATATGCTCCAAAATCCTCAACTACTTTCCCATATCCACATATGACCTAAACCCTAAGTCAAACTCGGTTCTACCGATTCTTCCTACCCGGCGCCACCGAGTTTCACTTGTCATTAGCCACTGCCAAACCCTAGCAATTCGGTTCTACCGATAAGGATCTCGGTCTCACCGAGATGGGGTTGCAAACTCTCTGTTTCCCTTTCGTAACTTTTCGGTCTTACCGAAAGAGCGAATCGGTCCCACCGAGATTGCAATGTAAACTCAGTGTTTCCCCTTTGTAACTTTTCGGTCTCACCGAGTTCCACTCGGTCTCACCGAAAGAGCAAATCGGTCCCACCGAGTTTTCCTGACCAACTCTCTGGTTAGCTAATTACCAAATTCGGTCTCACCGAGTTTGTGTAATCGGTCTCACCGAGATTACGTTATGCCCAAACCCTAACCATATCGGTCCTACCGAGTTGCATGTCAGTCCCACCGAAAATCACTAACGGTCACTAGGTTTACATTTTCGGTCCGACCGAGCTTATTGATTCGGTCCCACCGAGATTGGAAAACTGTGTAACGGTTGGATTTTGTGTGGAGGCTATATATACCCCTCCACCTCCTTCTCATTCGATGAGAGAGCCATCAGAACACACACACCATTCCAACTCATATGTTCTGAGAGAGAACCACCTACTCATGTGTTGAGACCAAGACATTCCATTCCTACCATATGAATCTTGATCTCTAGCCTTCCCAAGTTGCTTTCCACTCAAACCTTCTTTCCACCAAATCCAAATCCTGTGAGAGAGAGTTGAGTGTTGGGGAGACTATCATTTGAAGCACAAGAGCAAGGAGTTCATTACCTACACACCATTTGTTACTTCTTGGAGAGTGGTGTCTCCTAGATTGGCTAGGTGTCACTTGGGAGCCTCCGACAAGATTGTGGAGTTGAACCAAGGAGTTTGTAAGGGCAAGGAGATCGCCTACTTCGTGAAGATCTACCGCTAGTGAGGCAAGTCCTGTGTGGGCGATGGCCATGGTGGGATAGACAAGGTTGCTTCTTCGTGGACCCTTTGTGGGTGGTTGCTTCTTCGTGGACCCTTCGTGGGTGGAGCCCTGTGTGGACTCGCGCAACCGTTACCCTTGGGTGGAGCCCTGTGTGGACTCGCGCAACCGTTACCCTTCGTGGGTTGAAGTCTCCATCAACGTGGATGTAAGATAGCACCACCTATCCGAACCACGGGAAAAACATCCGTGTGTCCAATTGCGTTTGAATTCTCCAAACCCCTCTCTTTAGACTCTTGCAAGCTGCATGCTTTACATTCCGCTGCTCATATACTCTTTGCATGCTTGCTTGATATGTATTGTGTGTGTTGAAATTGTGCCTAAACTCCACTTAAACCGAAAAAGCTTAAAAATTGCAACCTTAGCTCTAAGTGTCTAATTCCCCCCCCCCTCTAGACACATCTACTTCTAGATCCTACAAGTGGTATCAGAGCTTTGGTCTCCATTGCCTTGGTTTAATCACCATTGGAGGAAGATGGACGTGTCTACATTAGGGAGTCTTAGACACAGAGTGCCTATTCTTGAGGGAGAGTATTTCCATGAGTGGAAAAATGAGATGCTTGTAATCTTCAATCAATATCATTTGAACAAGTATATTGCTAGCCCTTGTGCACCCCATATTGATCCCTTGCATCCTACCCTAGATGAAGATATTGACATGATTCGCAATCTTAGAACTATTGAGCTCATCATTAGAGGATTGCCCAAAAATCTGATTGCTAGTTTGCCTACTCACAATTGTGCCTATACCATATGGAAATTTCTTGAGGAACGATTTCCCGATTATTCCTTGAAAACTTTGGATGAAATTATCCATAAATCTATTACCTTGAGTAAGATGAACTCTAGCGATCCTAGTTTTGGTAAATGTCTTTTTGAACTTGCCAATCTTAAGCATGCTAAAGGAGATGTTGGAATCATTAATGATATCATATTCAAAGCTATAAGAATTCATAAAAGTAACCACTTTGATCATTTATCTAATGAATTACCCTCTCTAGGAAATGATGAGTCACAAGATCATGATGAACATGAATATTATGATGATGATGATAGTGAATTCGATCTTGATGATGCAATGAGACATTTTGGTCTTATGGCAAATCTTCGGGGATATGAATCAGGAGGAAAGGAATGGGTTCTTGATAGTGGATGCACTGATCATATGACCGGAGATGAAGAGATGTTTCGTGAGCTTGCTGAAAATGACGGCCCTCGAAAATATGTCACCTTTGGTGATAATTCAAAGGGTAAAGTGGTTGGCCTTGGTAAGGTGGCCATCTCACATGATAGTTCCATTCAAAATGTCATGCTCGTTGAATCTCTTGGCTACAACTTACTTTCAGTATCTAGACTTGCTGATTTCGGTTTGAATGTCCTATTTACTGAGGTAGATTGCCAAGTATTTCGTCGAGACAATCATAAAATGGTCTTTACGGGTATGCGTAGAGGTGATCTTTACATTGTCGATTTCTCTAAAAAGGCACAACCTAAAACTTGCTTTGTTGCTAAATCCTCAAAAGGTTGGTTGTGGCATAGACGACTAGGTCACGTTGGCATGAGAAACCTTGACAAGCTTATTAAAGGAAATCATATCCTTGGAGTTAACGATGTCATATTTGATAAGGATAGACTTTGCAGTGCTTGTCAAGCAGGTAAACAGGTTGGAGGAAGACATCCCGTGAAGAACATCATGACCACAAGGAGGCCACTCGAGCTACTTCACATGGATCTTTTTGGTCCCAACGCCTACAAGAGTCTCGGTGGAAATTCTTTTGGTCTAGTTATAGTTGATGATTTTTCAAGATTTACGTGGGTGTTCTTTCTTAATGACAAGTCGCAGGTCCAGAAGATCTTCAGAAACTTCGCTAGGAAGGCCCAAAATCAGTTTGACGTGAAGATCAAGAAGGTTCGGAGTGACAACGGAACGGAGTTCAAGAACGCAAATGTGGACACCTTTCTTGACGAAGAAGGGATTTCACACGAGTTCTCGGCTACGTACACACCTCAACAAAATGGAGTTGTTGAGAGGAAGAACCGGACGCTCATCGAAATGGCAAGAACGATGTTTGATGAATACAAGACGCCGAAGCACTTTTGGGCAGAAGCGGTTGAGACAGCTTGTCACGCAACAAATCGCTTATATCTTCACAAGCTACTCGGCAAGACGGCATACGAGCTTCTCACCGGTAACAAACCCCAAGTTGGATACTTTCGAGTATTCGGCTCAAAGTGCTACATTCTTGATAAGCATCGTCGTTCAAAGTTTGCTCCTAAAACTCATGAAGGTTTTCTACTTGGTTATGGCTCAAACTCTCACACTTACCGTGTCTACAACAATTTCACCCGAAAGGTTGAAGAGACGGTAGATGTGAAGTTTGATGAATCTAATGGCTCGCAAGTAGAGCAATTGCCAATTGATGTAGGAGACAAAGACTCTTCAGAAGCAATTCAAGACTTGTCCATCGGCAAAATTCGTCCAACGGAGGTGAAGGAGAGTACTTCATCCGTCCAAGTGGAAGCTTCTACTTCACGACAAGGTGAACCAAGAATCGACACGGAAGCATCCACAAGTGGGACACACCAAGATGAAGAAAACGAGGAAGTACGTCAAGATGAACATCAACAACCTCCTTCTCCACCACGACAAGAGAACGACGACGTCAACAATGAAGAAGGCCAAGAAGAAGAACAAGATGAAGAAGATGCTCAACGAAGACCCAAGCAAAAGCTCTCACGAGTTCGAGCAAGAACTGCCAAAGATCATCCCGTCGAGCAAATCCTTAATGATATACAAACCGGGAGAATCACTCGCTCAAAAACTCGTTTAGCTAACTTTTGTGAAAACTATTCATTCATCTCTAGCATTGAACCTATGAAGGTTGAAGAAGCATTGGAAGATCCGGATTGGATAAACGCTATGCATGAAGAGCTACATAATTTTGAGAGAAACCAAGTTTGGACATTGGTCGAGAAGCCCGACAACAACCACAACATCATTGGTACCAAATGGGTGTTTCGCAACAAGCAAGATGAAGATGGACAAGTGGTTCGCAACAAGGCACGTCTCGTCGCTCAAGGGTACACACAAGTCGAAGGTATGGACTATAGTGAGGCGTATGCTCCCGTTGCTAGACTTGAGTCCATTCGCATCTTACTTGCCTATGCTAATCACCATAATATCACCTTGTACCAAATGGACATTAAGAGTGCTTTTCTAAATGGTGAAATAGAGGAGGAAGTTTATGTCAAACAACCTCCCGGCTTTATCAATCCTAAGAAACCAAATCATGTTTACAAACTTCACAAAGCTCTTTATGGTCTTAAACAAGCTCCTAGAGCATGGTATAAATGCTTGACCAAGTTCCTTACTACAAGTGGTTTTGAAATTGGTAAAAGTGATTCTACTCTTTTTACTAAAAGGGTTAATGGAGAACTATTCGTATGCCAAATTTATGTTGACGATATCATATTTGGTTCAACTAACCCTCTCTTTAGTGAAAAGTTTGGAAAGCTAATGTCAGAGAAGTTTGAGATGTCTATGATGAGTGAACTCAAATTCTTTCTCGGGTTGCAAATCAAGCAAACTAAGGAAGGTACATTTGTCTCTCAAACAAAGTACACCAAGGACTTATTCAAGAAGTTCAATATGCAAGAATGCAAAGGTATGTCTACACCCATGCCTACTAGTGGACATAATGATTTGACCAAAGATGGTGAACCGGTTGATCAAAAGGTTTATCGCTCTATGATTGGTTCATTGTTATACCTATGTGCTTCACGTCCCGATATTATGCTAAGTGTGTGCATGTGTGCACGATATCAAGCTGCTCCTAAAGATTGTCATCTTAAGGCTGTGAAAAGGATAGTGAGATATTTAATCCATACACCAAATTTTGGCATTTGGTATCCTAAGAGGTCTTCTTTTGATCTTGTTGGCTATTCTGACTCGGATTATGCCGGAGACAAGGTTGATAGAAAGTCCACTTTGGGTACTTGTCAATTTCTTGGTAGATCTCTTGTGTCTTGGTCTTCCAAGAAACAAAACTCAGTATCATTATCCACCGCCGAAGCGGAATACATTGCCGCTGGTTCATGTTGTGCACAATTACTTTGGATGACCCAAACTCTTAAAGATTGCGGGATTTATGTGAAACATGTTCCACTGCTTTGTGACAATGAAAGTGCTATCAAAATTGGTCATAATCCTGTACAACATTCTCGAACTAAGCATATTGAAGTTCGTCATCATTTCATTCGAGATCATGTTGCTAAGGGTGACATCAATCTTAAGCATGTTCGCACTAATAAGCAATTAGCGGATATATTCACTAAACCACTTGATGAGAAAGCGTTTTGCAGGTTGAGAGGAGAATTGAACATCATTGATGCTTCGAACTTGGAGTAGAAACTCCACTGGAAACATGCAAGACATGAGCTTATGACTAATCCATGATATATCTCTTATGATAACTATCCTATGTCTTGGATATATTTGCACCTTGCATGTTGTCTAACCCATGTAGGTGCTTGGTTGAATCTAATTCCATGAGATTGCGACTCACTCATATCCTGAGCAATCTCTACATCACCAAGACTCTACACAACAGTGGTTGAAGACAAGGAAGCACAAAACCATTCAAACATATCCTTTGACAAACTCTATATTAAGCTTCATGATTGTCATTTTTGGATGCACAAGTGCTTTTCCTTGCAAGAACTAACCCATGTAGGTAGATGAACTCAAACTCCAAATGGTGCTCCCAACTCTCGATGAAGCTACATCAACCTTGAGCACCCACACAAGTTCAACTACATGAGCAAGAACCACATCACCACCCAAGGTATGTTATTCCATCTTAGAGAACCTTTACTCCAAGACATGAGTCAAAGCAACTCAATAAGATGTGAATACATCAAGATGCTTAAACGAAAAATGGTAACCCCATTTTGAGCCTAAACGATGAGTATGACCTATGGTCAAGTGTTCTCACTTGACTCCTAAGTCAATATACTCTAACATAGGTGACTATGTCACCGCCCAATTCTAGATGAAGTTCTCTTGTGTTCTTTTCCGAGTTATTGCATTTGTCTCTTGCATATTTGTCTCTTTCTTTTTTCAAAAAAAAACTTCATCTAGAAACTTTCACTCTTTTCTCTTTGTTTTTGCTCTTCATATTTCTGCATCAAATTCATTGCAAATCTTTGTGAGATCTTACTTGACTAGTGAGCTGCGGTGACAAGTGTTTCTCTCTATGATGAACTCGGTTTCACAGAATAGCTATTCTCGGTCCAACCGAATCCCTTCGGTACTACCAAAACATGCCACTCGGTACCACCGATTTCGCAACAGGAAAAACAGTTTGCCACATATTCTATATTTCTTCTGACCCAGCTCCACTCAATGAATCTTATCCTCTACAAGCATCACAGTTTTATTCACTACTTTGTACTGAATCTCAAGGACCAAACCTATTCGACGGATTCCAAAAAAAACCTTCTTGGAAATTGATGTCAAAGGGGGAGAGAGAGAACACATCACATCAAAGCTTATCATCAGAGAGAGAGATCACATCAAAAGCTTATCACCTACAAAGGAGAAAGTACTAAGGGGGAGAGAATACTCAAGGATCCCAGATGATTGATGTTCAAGAGGAGAGATGCCACATGTCTTTTTGGGTGAAAGACATGTTCATATGAACTTATTTGAATTCAGTTCTATTCATATCCTTCAGCTCTGATTTTCTATTTCCTATCTTCTCCAAATATCCCATGTCAGATTTAGGGGGAGCAAGACACCTAAGGAAAAGAAATCAGTCAAATTCATTGCACATCTTTATTCTTGGGGACATGTTGAATTCTATGTGGTACCTTGTACTCACTCTCTATATGTCATCCCAGTCTTGGTATTCTTGTGGTTTCTTTTGTTTGCTCTGGCTAGTGGATATACCTGTGTTATCTAACCTTGTTTGTGCAAGTTCATTCCATCCTAAGCCAACTCAAGACCACAAGGTAAGTATATGCATCAAAATCATGAGTATCATGAGTTCTTGCTTATGTACATACTGTTTGCAAGAAGGACTCATGAGCATGAAGGTATTTTCCTTGATAATCTTTTGCTCTGATGCATATGGCCAAGATGCATGTAACACTTTGCCTACTCTGTCATGGTTATGCTCTCACATGCCTCTCTATTTCATAATTACATGAGTGCATACATGAAGGGGGAGCCTATGCTTGTTACATGTCCTTCCAAAGCTTTACTTGTTGTTCTTTATATCTTTATCCAAAGCTTTGATGTATGTTGCCATCAATTACCAAAAAGGGGGAGATTGAAAGCACAAGTGCTCCCTAGGTGGTTTTGATAATTGATGACAACATATCTCTTGTTGGACTAACATTTCGATCTAGCATGTTTCAGATAAGTTCAACAATGGAGTGGCATGGACTAAAGGTTGTGGGAACTCCTTCAAGATGCTAAGGACAAAGGATTGGCTAAAGCTTCAAGCTCAAGACTCTTCATTTTATATTTTAGTGATCCAAGATCACATTGAGTCTCTAGGAAAAGCCAATACTATCAAGGAGGGATGAGGTGTTGCTTAATGAGCCTCTTGCTTCATGTGCTTAATGATATGCTCCAAAATCCTCAACTACTTTCCCATATCCACATATGACCTAAACCCTAAGCCAAACTCGGTCCTACCGATTCTTCCTATCCGGCGCCACCGAGTTTCACTTGTCATTAGCCACTGCCAAACCCTAGCAATTTGGTTCTACCGATAAGGATCTCGGTCTCACCGAGATGGGGTTGCAAACTCTCTGTTTCCCTTTCGTAACTTTTTGGTCTTACCGAAAGAGCGAATCGGTCCCACCGAGATTGCAATGTAAACTCAGTGTTTCCCCTTTGTAACTTTTCGGTCTCACCGAGTTCCACTCGGTCTCACCGAAAGAGCAAATCGGTCCCACCGAGTTTGCCTGACCAACTCTCTGGTTAGCTAATTACCAAATTCGGTCTCACCGAGTTTGTGTAATCGGTCTCACCGAGATTACGTTATGCCCAAACCCTAACCATATCGGTCCTACCGAGTTGCATGTCAGTCCCATCGAAAATCACTAACGATCACTAGGTTTACATTTTCGGTCCGACCGAGCTTATTGATTCGGTCCCACCGAGATTGGAAAACTGTGTAACGGTTGGATTTTTTGTGGAGGCTATATATACCCCTCCACCTCCTTCTCATTCGATGAGAGAGCCATCAGAACACACACACCATTCCAACTCATATGTTCTGAGAGAGAACCACCTACTCATGTGTTGAGACCAAGACATTCCATTCCTACCATATGAATCTTGATCTCTAGCCTTCCCAAGTTGCTTTCCACTCAAACCTTCTTTCCACCAAATCCAAATCCTGTGAGAGAGAGTTGAGTGTTGGGGAGAATATCATTTGAAGCACAAGAGCAAGGAGTTCATTACCTACACACCATTTGTTACTTCTTGGAGAGTGGTGTCTCCTAGATTGGCTAGGTGTCACTTGGGAGCCTCCGACAAGATTGTGGAGTTGAACCAAGGAGTTTGTAAGGGCAAGGAGATCGCC